>NC_057802.1:247157267-247163053 GCF_018294505.1 Triticum aestivum | reverse complement strand
AGTGGTTACTTTCTTTATAAGCCCTCTATGTGGTGTCGCTCAGACGCCCGACTGTGGCATGCTTGTTGATTGTTTACTTTATAAGCCCTTTATGTGGTGTCGCTCAGACGCCCGACTGTGGCATGCTTGTTGATTGTTTACTTTATAAGCCCTTTATGTGGTGTCGCTCAGACGCCCGACTGTGGCATGCTTGTTGATTGTTTACTTTATAAGCCCTTCTCAGACGCCCAACTGTGGCATGCTATTTATCTGTTTACTTTATAAGCCCTTTATGTGGTGTCGCACAGACGCCCGACTGTGGCATGTTTGTTACTTATTTTACCTATAAGCCCTTTATGTGGTGTCGCTCAGACGCCCTACTGAGGCATGCTTTATACTATTATCCTTTCGAGGCGTCGCTTCAGACACCCGATCGGTGCATTCTATTTCTGTTCTCTGATTGCATAGGCATGTTTTATATGAACAACCTGCATGCGTGCATCATGGATTTTGTTTATTTCGTGACTGACATTGTGATCATAGAATATTTCAGAGCATGATTATCATTCGTTGTATTATACCCGTGTTCATAATGTTTGGGAGTACATTCAAAAGTACTCACTGGCTTGTCCCTGGCAATTGTCTTGGCCAGATTTCTTGCTTGGAGAGGAGCGTTGCGATGACAGCCCCGGAACCTAAGCAACGGTGATAGCAGCCTCGCGAAGATAGGAGTTATCCAGGTCAGCTGTTCCTGTGGGAAATTGAGTCCCATGGGCGCTGATGTTCTGCAAACCGCTTCCGCCATCAACCACTAGAAACCATTTGTTGTACTCATAGGCCACAATGGTCTTGTACTACATATTTTGTACTTTGCTTCGAATTTCTGTATCAAGTTGGTGCCTCATCAGCTAACAGTAATCCTGGGGCTGGTGAGCACAAGGGCCATTTTCTGGGAAATTAATATCCCGAAAACCGGTCCTGACAAACTTGGTATCAGAGCCAGGCTGACCATTGGCTAATCCTATCTTAGCCAGGTCGAAAAACCTAGGTTAACCAACCCACCAGACCTTAACCTAACCCCGGCCAAGCTTCTCGTGTAAGATAGCCACACAGTGACCCCGACACCTTTGGCAGTCGGTGCCCAACCTATCAGCCTAGCCTATCGATCACGCGCTAGTGACCGACACCTATATTGTCTCATTCGCAAGCGTGCGAAGGAAAGCTCCGTCTCCTTTTTCTATAAAAAGGGCATGCTAGCCTGAACACAGCACAGCACAGCCTCTTCCCCAAACCGAGCTACGATGCCTGGACCCATCGTGCACAATGAGACCACAGCAACCAACCTTGGAGGTTTTGTGACCGTGCTCGCAAACCTCACCCGCCGTGCCTATGCATTAGAAGAGCCCCCAGAATATGTTGTGTACCAAGGACCCATGAGCGGTGAGAGCCGTCAGTTCTGGGCCACTGTGCACATCTATGGTAGGGATCTATCACCAGAACGCCCCTACAGGTTCACCAGAAGGACAACTTCCTTTGAACCACAAGCATCCAACTAGCTGCTCGAGAGGCTATAGTTCAACTCCGGCACTTGTCGCCCAGAGTTAACTGTCGCTCGTTCTACTACTACCCCAGCCGTGACGGGTATGGTAGGCCACCCCAGGTTGCCAACGGAGATCATGAGACGGATCCTGCTTTGTTGCATCTGGTGCGCTATGTAAGTGCACTAGAGGAACTGTTTGATCAAATCACCCTTGATCTCATCGCAGCTCGTGGAGAACTGATTCGCCGAGCCCCGGCAAGAAGAGAAGGTGAGCCCGACGCCGACAACCCAGTCGTGCTGTTCGGACAACCGATCGAGTCTTTGAGGTCTGCCCCAGCCATCAACCAAAATACTTTGATGTCCCCAGAAGTGCTTCGTCGCCTCTTGGGAACACGCTCCAACGGGATTGTGGCCAACAACCCCCGCGATGGTCATCATCGCTACCCCGACCCGGCAGTTCCTCAACCCCCTCCAGCTAACCCCGACGATGAAACCCGTGGAGAAGCCTCGACGTCCACAAGGCACGCCCGCTTAGATATTAACGAGGTAGACTGAGTCACTCAAGTAGTACCGTGTCTGGGTATGTCCTCGCCTTGTAACTATGTGATCCTGTACCGCCATAATTAAATGTTGTTTGCTTGTGCGCCCCTATTTTAAATAGTAGCCATGCATAAGTATGTTGGTGTACGATTGCGTTTTTTTATTCCGGGTGTAGCTACCAAAAACCGACCCCGACGACACAAAGTTTGTGCTATGAGTAAACTGTTTGGTTTCACCTAATAGGAGTAATATTTTCAAAACAACCCTTATCAAATCTCAAGGACGAGATTTTTCTTAAGGGGGGTAGTGTTGTAACACCCCAAAAATTTAACCATGATTTATTGATTTAAGTTTTGCCAGGAATTTTTTTTCTGGATTTATCTTTGATTTCAGAACCTTTCTTTTCTTTGATATTGTGGAGTTTTTGCCCCAAGTAAAAAAACTTTTCAAAGATATTATTTGGACTTGTATACCCTCTCTTGAACATTTCTTTTATCAGTGAAATTTTCTGTATGATTATTTTCCTTGAGCTCTATATCTTTAAAAATGATTTTTCTTAAGCTTTAGAGCCTCTTTTGCACTACAACCCTTTGATAGATTTATTTAAAAATCTCACCAAAATTTGGGGATGACATGTGATGTTCCTAGATCACTTTTGTGCAAAAATACCCTTTAGTCATTTGGAGATTTTGAGCTTTTCCCCATGTTTTCAAATCTGGTCCAGTTTGCACTTTTGCACTACAACCTATTTAAATATTTCTTTAAAACTTACACCAAAATTTGGGGATGTTAGTAGGAGTATATTATTCAACTTTATGCAAAAACCCACTGGTGTTCTATGGAAAATTTGAGCAAAACATCCTCTTTTGCTCTCTGGACCAGATTGGCCTTTTCTACTGCAACTCCAATTTTTATTGCTCTGTTGCCCATGATTCTTCTTCTTGCTTATAGTCCACCCTACAAAACCCTTAAGTTCAGGAGAATGCACCCATGAGAGTATTTTTGGTCCATGAAACTATGCCTTTTCTTTCTGTCCAGAAATGGTTCTCTCAAAAACTTCCACTAGCAAGTTTCTGTTTTTGCCAAACTAACCTTGCCATCCCCCTTTTCATCTAAAGAGACTAGGATCTGGAGATCTTGGCCACCCCAAGAGTTGCCTAGATGCCCTTAGCATTCTGTCAAGCACCTTGTGTGCATGGTCAGATTTGACATAATTTTTAGTTTGCACACTGGACCTACTTACTTTGCCTAACCACCATGTCCACTAACCTCCTTGCAAACAATAACCTAGACCTGCCAAACCTCACATGATGTGGAGCCCTCTGGCATGCCATGGCATTTTGCCGAACAGCTCGCGTGCGTGCACTGGGCGCGCCCAGAGCGCACGTTTTGCACGCGCGCGCACCGAGTCGCCGCGTCCCACTGCCGTCGCCCCGCGCTCGTTCTGGCCCTTCCCCACTCGCAGCCGACATGCCCCGACTCCTCCCTCGCCGCAGAGCCGCTCCTGGAGCTCCACAACGCCGCCGTCAGGTCGGCCGTGGCCGCTAGCGGCCGGCCACAGTAGGCCCCTGCCCTGGACGGCACCGCCCGAGCCACAGCCGCGCGCCAGCTCGCCCTGAACAGCTCGAGCTCATCCCCTCACCCTGCCAGACCCCGCCAGCCATCGCCACGCGTCCCCTGGCTACAGAACGGCGGTTCGCCGTAGAGCTTATCCCCGGCCGCCGCGGAACCGACCTACTCGCGCTATAAATAGGACCCCCGAGCTCGCCTAGGCCCTTAGGCAACCTCAAGCCAACCCTCTGGAGCTCCCCTAGCCCGCAATCGACGGAGGAAGGCCGTCTCCCCCATCACCGGCCAGTACAGCCGCCGCCGCCCTCCGGTCCATTCAGTCGCAACCAGAACCCCTCCCGTCCATCCAGTGCTCCCATTCTCTTCCCCTCGGTCTCGCAGAGCCACCCAACACCTCAAACTTGACGGGGAGCCACCGTAGCCCAAAGCCCCAAATCTCCCGAAGCCACCGTCTGCCGCGAAGCTCGCCGCCGGCGACTCCCTCCATCCCCGCCACCTCCTCGACCACCGGGAGGACCGCCCTAGACTAGCGAATCCATCCCCGCCCTCAGAACCCCGCGAGGAGCCACCAATCACCGGCGACGATCGACGGAGCCCCGCCTCTGTTCGGCCAGAGGAGGAAGGAGGCGGGGGCGACCGGTCAAACCTGACCAGTGGGCCCCCTGGACCCACTGTCAGTGACCACGGTCCGGTCCACACTAGCGTAAGTGGAGGCGTAAACGCAAAGTACGTCTTCGACGTGTACTCATTTCGAAACGTTTTTCTTTTTCTGTTTTATTTTAAAAAACAGAAATTTGACTAAACATTGACTGCCTATAACTTTTTAAATATAACTCCAAATGAATTGATTCTTTTTCCTACCTTTCTCAAATTTTGTCTAGTTTATTTTCATATTTATTTGAAAAAAAATTCAGACAACTTTTTTGTACTGTTTTGAAACTATGTATTAATTCAAAATTTTAAAATAGGAATTTTGGAGAGGGAAGAAAACTTTCAAAAAAATTTGGAATGCACCCTACCTCTCCACAACTTGAAGGCAAGCATTCTGAACTCTGGCATATTATTTTTTTGTGTCATTTGAAGACGGTTACAACACGCCTTGTCTCGGAGTTATCATTATTTTATGTGATGATATGAACATACTTATAAGTGCATATTGATGATTCCGTGCTACTGAAATTTGATACGTTGTGATAGTAATCACCCTCGTATGATGAGTGGTGATTCTATTTGTTAATTGAAATATATTTGTTATGCTAATCATACAGGGAATACTTGAACCTCCTGAGTCGGCCGTAGATCGAGTCTTGTTCCAGTAACCCCCATACTTGTTTCGTACTACCACTTGTCGCTGCCGCAGGTAGGGTACGGTTCAGTAAGTTGTCAACCCCTTCCTAGCACACACCGTACAGAGAGGCCATGGTGGAAGATACCGGATGCATCCGGTAGGCATGCCACCTGGTCCGGGGGCATGGGTGTTTCCGGTTGGGACCGAGGGGGGCACCTTTTAGTAGCGTGCGGTATAAATTTGATCCCATGCTAATCGAGGTTGTAGCCTCCCCACTTAGAGTTTTGCTTGACAGGTGTCGTGGGTGATTCCAGACACCGGTAAGTTAACCTGGTGTGTGCGGGTCAGGTGCGTTTTCAATTAAAAGACCGTAAATGGAATTAGTCCCGACGGACTAAAGGAATCCGTTACTCGTGGGTAAAGAGTACACCCTCTACAGAGGTTAAATCTATTCGAATAGCCGTGTCCATGGTTAAGGACTATAGTTTGGGATGGGTCAAGTGTCGGTCTTCGGAGGAGAAACTGCTAAACCAGAACATGGATTATGACTTGTGATTTGTGATGATTATGATTATTATTATTATGGACCAACTCTTTATATTATTTGAATTATTGAGTATCCCTGGGATGGTTCTACCTCCTGGATATTCATGGTGGTTATTTACTTTATAAGCCCTTTATGTGGTGTCGCTCAGACGCCCCACTGTGGCATGCTTGTTGATTGTTTACTTTATAAGCCCTTTATGTGGTGTCACTCAGACGCCCGACTGTGGCATGCTTGTTGATTCTTTACTTTATAAGCCCTTTATGTGGTGTCGCACAGACGCCCCACTGTGGCATGCTTGTTGATTGTTTACTTTATAAGCCCTT
>NC_057802.1:247156951-247157256 GCF_018294505.1 Triticum aestivum | reverse complement strand
CTGTATGTGGTGTCGCTCAGACGCCCGACTGTGGCATGCTTGTTGATTGTTTACTTTATAAGCCCTTTTATGTGGTGTCTCTCAGACGCCCGACTGTGGCATGCTATTTATCTGTTTACTCTATAAGCCCTTTATGTGGTGTCGCACAGACGCCCGACTGTGGCATGTTTGTTACTTATTTTACCTATAAGCCCTTTATGTGGTGTCGCTCAGACGCCCGACTGAGGCATGCTTTATACTATTATCCTTTCGAGGCGTCGCTTCAGACACCCGATCGGTGCATTCTATTTCTATTCTCTGATTGC
>NC_057802.1:247146475-247156453 GCF_018294505.1 Triticum aestivum | reverse complement strand
AGCCCTTTATGTGGTGTCGCTCAGACACCCGACTGTGGCATGCTTGTTGATTGTTTACTTTATAAGCCCTTTATGTGGTGTCGCTCAGACGCCCGACTGTGGCATGCTATTTATCCGTTTACTTTATAAGCCCTTTATGTGGTGTCGCACAGACGCCCGACTGTGGCATGTTTGTTACTTATTTTACCTATAAGCCCTTTATGTGGTGTCGCTTAGACGCCCGACGGAGGCATGCTTTATACTATTATCCTTTCGAGGCGTCGCTTCAGACACCCGATCGGTGCATTCTATTTCTATTCTCTGATTGCATAGGCATGTTTTATATGAACAACCTGCATGCGTGCATCATGGATTTTGTTTATTTCGTGACTGTCATTGTGATCATAGAATATTTCAGAGCATGATTATCATTCGTTGTATTATACCCGTGTTCATAATGTTTGCGAGTACATTCAAAAGTACTCACTCTCTTGTCCCTGGCTGTTGTCTTGGCCAGATTTCTTGCTTGGAGAGGAGCGTTGCGATGACAGCCCCGGAACCTAAGCAACGGTGATAGCAGCCTCGCAAAGATAGGAGTTATCCAGGTCAGCTGTTCCTGTGGGAAATTGAGTCCCATGGGCGCTGATGTTCTGCAAACCGCTTCCGCCATCAACCACTAGAAACCATTTGTTGTACTCATAGGCCACAATGGTGTTGTACTACATATTTTGTACTTTGCTTGGAATTTCTGTATCAAGTTGGTGCCTCATCAGCTAACAGTAATCCTGGGGCTGGTGAGCACAAGGGCAATTTTTTGGGAAATTAATATCCCGAAAACCGGTCCTGACATTGTGGCTGCACACGGAAGTTTCTACCATGAATAATCTTATGATCCCTTTGAGCCTGGGTGGCATTGCATAGGGTGATCACACTTGTACTCCGGGATTCCCTTGGGCAAGCAATGAGTTATCCAGGTGCCCGGGCAAACCACTGGGTGCTCCAGGGTGCCCCAACCATTCCACCGAGATGTGTATTAAATTAGCCACCTTAAGTTAAACCCTTAATTAACAATATCTCTCACATCTTTGATGAATTCTCTCAAACCAATCCATGTCTACGAGCATAGCATAGCAGTATAAGCATAACGTAGTAACTCACAGGGTTTGAAAGTAAGACAATAGGTTCCTACCTCGTCAACTACTTCCCAATTCCCACATGTTATCAAATCCTATTCATGCAATGTTTGAGGGTTGAAACTAATGCATAAAACTGGGTATGAAAAGTATGATCAAAGTGTGAACTTGCCTAGTAATGTTGATGAAGATGATTCGCACTCATAACTCCTGATAGTTCTACTCGTCACACTCCGGTCAATCTATCGTAAGCAAGCAATAGTACCCACACATAAGCAATCATGCAAAAGAAACAAAGAAAAGATCTCGAAAACAGGCAAATAACTCTTGTGAACAGCAAACGCTTTCTAACAATACCAAAATTGGGTGAATTTGGTCTTATCAGAGAGTTTAGGTTCGATTTGCAAAAAGAATCAACTCAAACGGAGCTAGGAAACTCAAGTTACGATCAAAAGAAGATTGAATATGAATCTGAACAAATTTCGAAATTTGAAAGTTGCAAAAAGTTTATTTGATAGATTCAGTATATAGGTGGAATCAAGACGAAAATATAGGCGTTGGTTTTGTTGAATTTGGACAAGTGAGTAAAAAGTTGTGAGTGTTTGAAAATCAGGGGCTATTGTGTAAGAAAACAAAATTGCAACCGGGTCCCTGGCTACGTGGCAGAATCCTATTGACCGAAACCGTTCGCTTCGGAGGTTTTAACGAACGAACGTTCGTTAAGTCAAGAAAAATTATTCGAATAAAAAAACAAACTAATCTAATCCTATCCATCTAACCTAGATCGGACGGACGAGGAACACCGGCGGCTTACCGCGGTGGTGGACCTCGACGTCGCCGGAGAAGGAGACGGCAGCGGCGTCGGGGTCATCGGGGTGGCTACTCCGACGGTCCTCCGGCGTGGCCGCGGGGTCAGGGAGAAGCGGCGCGAGGTTCCGAAGCCGATGCTGGTGGCGGCGTCGGGCGTAGCCGGCGGTGGAGCGCGGGGCAACGGCGGCGGATCTCGGCGGAGCTCGAAACTCCGGCGAGGTTTTGCGCGGGCGTAGGGGCGGTGGTGGCTGCGGTTTGAGGAGCAAAACGGGGCCGGGGTCTAGGGTTTATAAAGGGGGCCGAGGCGTGGGCGAGGGGCAGGGTGGAGAGGAGAGTCCAGGGCGGTCTCGGCGTCGGGCGGTCTCGGCGTACAGGAGCAGGACTCCTGCTGCCTTGCGGGAGGAGGAAGAAAACTTGGGGCCCGCCTGTCGGCGTTCACGGAAGAGAGAGGGAGGGAATGGGCGACCGAAACGTAGCCCTTTGGCGCTTGCACGGCTGGAGGCTGGGCCGCGGCCTGGCTGACTAGCTGGGCCGGCCCAGTTAGGCGGACGTAAAACCTTTTTTTAAACAGAGAGAGAAAAGGAAAAAGAAAGAGAAATAAAATAAAATATTATATAGGCATATGATATATCAAAATTTTCAGAAAAAGATTTTCTACAGCAAGAACATTTTTCTAGCGTCAAATAAAATTCACAAAAATTTAAATAAAACAAAGAGTGCTACTCATTTATTTAAAACCCAATAAAATCATTTTAAAAAGACCAAAATGATTTCAAATTAATTTCTCTCCAATTTTCTAATGTAGGGAATCATTTTACCCTAATTTCTGTATATTTTATTTTTGGAGAAAAATAATTTGAATAAAAATCAAATAACTCCAATTTTAAAATAATTTCAAAGGGACTTTAAATTTGATCCTTTTAAACTTCCAACTCATATTTCATATGTTTTGAAGAAGTCATTTTATCTTCTCTCATGAAAATCATTGAGTTGCTTGAAGTTTCTGAATTTGAAATATTTCCAAATGGAATTCAAATATTTTCAAAAAGCCTTTTCATTTGATTAAATGGAAGAAGTCATATCATCTTCTCTCTAGGGTTTTGTATTTGAAAAGAATTGAATTCATGGAGATCAAAAAAATGCAAGATGAAAGTTTGGGAAAGTCCTTTTATTCCCTCTCATTTAAGTTTCAGAAAGTTTCAGATTCCACTCGGTTTCACACAATGAATCAAACAATCAATCATAACTATCTATTTAATATAACATTCCAAAATTTAGAATTTTGGGATGTTACATCTCCCCAACACTCAACTCTCTCTCACGGATTTGGATTTGGTGGAAAGATGATTTGAGTGGAAAGCAACTTGGAGAAGGCTAGAGATCAAGATTTATGTGGTTGGAATGGAATATCTTGATCTCAACACATGAGTAGGTGGTTCTCTCTCAGAAAATGTATGCTGGAAGTGTAGGCACGTTCAGATGGCTCTCCTCACGAATGAAGGAAGGCTGGAGGGGTATATATAGCCTCCACACAAAATCTAATCGTTACACACAATTCACCAAACTCAGTCAAACTGATTTAGTTCATAATGTGACCATTAGGCATTTCGGTGGGACCGACATGATCAACTCGGTGGGACCGATGTGCTAGGATTAGGGTAAAACCTCATCTTGGTTTGACCGATTACACAAACTCGGTGGGACCGATTTTGGTAATAAGCTAACCAGAGAGTTGCTCAAGCAAACTCGGTGAGACCGATTACAAATCTTGGTAAGACCGAAATTATTGCAACAGGAACCAGAGAGTTTGCAAGCCCATCTCGGTGACACCGAGATCCCATCGGTGAGACCGAATTGACTAGGGTTTCTCGCAGTGGCTATGTCAAGTGAACTCGGTGGCGCCGGATAGATCAAATTGGTGGGGCCGAGTTTGACTTTTGGTTTGGGACATATGTGGACATGAGAAAGTGGTTGAGGGTTTTGGAGCATATCACTAAGCACTTTGAGCAAGCAAGCCAATAAGAAACACCTCATCCCATTTTAATAGTATTGGCTTTTCTAAGGACTCAATGTGATCTTGGATCACTAAAATGAAAATGTAGAGTCTTTAGTTTTAACCAATCCTTTGTTCTTAGCATCTTGCAGGGGTTCCACATCCTCTTCCACGCCACTCCATCTGTTGAACTTATCTGAAATATACTAGATAAAAACATTAGTCCAACAAGAGATATGTTGATATTAATTACCAAAACCACCCAAGGAGAACTTGTACTTTCAATCTCCCCCTTTTTGATAATTGATGACAACATACATCAAAGCTTTAGATAATGATATATAGAGTGTAGCAAGTAAAGCTTTGGAAAGACATGTAACATGCATAGGCTCCCCCTACATGTATGCAATCATGTAAGTATAGAATGAAATAGCATGTGAATGCATAAGCATGACAGAGCAAGCAATGAGTTACATGTATCTTTGCTATATGCATCAGAGCAAAAGATGTAGATATAGAAATTGTAACTTTATGTTCATGATTGCTTCTTGCAATGTACATCAGCAAGAAATAGTCATGCACATGAATGTGATGCATATACTTACCTTGTGGTCTTAAGCTGGCTTAGAAAGAGATGAACCTGAGTAAACAAGGTTAGATAACACAGATATATCTACTAAACAGAGCAAGAATTGCAAACCACAAGAGTGCCAAGACTGGGATGACATGTTGAGAATGAGTAACAGGTACTCCTATTGGATATAGACATGTCCCCAAGGGTAAAGATATGCAATGAATTCAAAGATTTCCTTCCCTAGAAGTCTTTCTCCCCCTGAATCTTATATTGGATGCTTGGAGAAAATAGGGAAAAGAAAATCAGAGCAAACCATCAGAGCACAGAAACATAACACAAATTAACATGACTTTCCCCTCTAAATACATGTGAGTTCTCTCCTCTTGAATACCAAGCATCTGGGGTCTCTCTCTCTCCATTTGATGTGGTTAAGCATTCTCCCCCTTTGAAGTACTCTCCCCCTTTTGAAGTGGTTAAGCTTTGATGTGATCTCTCTCCCCCTTTGAAATCAATTTCCAAGAAGGGATATTCTGGATTGTGAGTCAGAATAGGTCTGGTCCTTGAGTCACAGAGCAAAGCAGCATATAGAATGTGATGCCGGTAGAGGACAAGAATCATAGAGTGGAGCTGGAACAAATATGCAGGATGCAAATGGCAAATTGTCTTCTCTGGAGTGAAATCGGTAACACCGAGTTATATACTTCGGTAGCACCAAAATGGTTCGGTTTGACCGATAGTGGCAATCCGGTTTGTCCGAGTTCAACACAGAGATAACATTTTGTCACCTCAGCTCACTAGGCAAATAGGATCTCACAAAGATTTGCAAGGAATTAACTGAAGGATTTGCAATGAATTAGATGCAGGGAATGCAGAACAAAGAGAAGAAATCTAGATGAATTGTTTTTGATAAAAGAAGGGAAACAAGTATGCAAGAAACAAATGCAAGAACACAGAGAAACACTAGAGAACTTCATCTAGAGTTGGTCGGCGACAAAGTAACCTATGTTAGAGTATATTGACTGAGGAGTCAAGTGAGAACACTTGATCGTAGGTCATACTCATCGTTTAAGCTCAAAATGGGGTTACCATTTTTGTTCAAGCATTTTGATGTATTCACATCTTGTTGAGCTGCTTTGACCCATGACTTGGGGTAAAGCTTCTCTAAGATGGAATAACATACCTTGGGTGGTGGTGTTGAACTTGATCATGTAGTTGAACTTGTGTGGAGTGCTCAAGGTTGATGTAGCTCATCGATGGTTGGGAGCTCCACTTGTAGTTTGAGTTCATCTACCTATATGGGTTAGTCTTGCAACGAAGAGCACTTGTGTATCCAAAATGACAATCATGAAATTTGATACCAAATGAAATTTGATATAGAGAAATTGTCAAAGGATATGTTGAAAAGGTTTCATGCTTCCTTGTCTTCAACCACCATGGTGTAGAGACTTGCTGATGTAGGGATTGCTCAAGATGTGAGTGATTTGCAATCTCATAGATTTAGATTCATCCAAGTACCTACAAGGGTTAGATAGCATGCAAGGGTGCAAATATATCCAAGACATATGATCATCATCCTAAGAGAAATATCAAGGATTACTCAAAGGCTCATGCCTTGCATGTATCCATATGGAGTATCTACTCCAAGTTTGAAGCATCAATGATAATTCACCTCTCAAACAGCGAAATACTTTCTCATCAAGCGGTTTGGTGAATATATCCGCTAGTTGCTTATCGGTACGAACATGCTTAAGATCAATGTCTCCTTTAGCAACATGATCTCAAATGAAATGATGACGAACTTCCATATGCTTAGTTCGAGAATGTTGTACGGGATTATGAGCAATCTTAATAGCACTTTCATTGTCACAAAGCAATGGAACATGTTTCACATAGATCCCATGATCTTTAAGAGTTTGGTTCATGCAAAGTAATTGAGCACAACATGAACCGGCAGCAATGTATTCCGCTTCGGCGGTGGATAAGGATACCGAGTTTTCTTTCTTGGAGGACCAAGACACAAGATATCTACCAAGAAATTGATAAGTACCCGAAGTGTACTTCCTATCAACCTTGTCACCGGCATAGTCCGAGTCGGAGTAGCCAACAAGATCAAAAGAAGACCTCTTAGGATACCAAATGACAAAATTTGGTGTATGTATTAAGTATCTCACTATCCTTTTCACAGCCTTAAGATGACATTCTTTGGGGGCCGCTTGATATCGTGCACACATGCACACACTTAGCATAATATTGGGACGGGGGGCACATAGATATAACAATGAACCAATCATAGAGCGGTAAACCTTTTGGTCGACCGATTTGCCATCTTTGGTCAAGTCAAGATGTCCACTAGTAGGCATGGGTGTTTTCATACCTTTGCTTTCTTGCACGTTGAACTTCTTGAATAAGTCCTTGCTGTACTTTGTCTGAGAAAAAAGGTGCCCTCCTTAGTTTGCTTGATTTGCAAACCAAGAAAGAACTTGAGTTCACTCATCATAGACATCTCAAACTTCTTCGACATTAGCTTCCCAAACTTTTCACTAAAATGAGGGTTAGTCGAACCAAATATGATATCATCAACATAAATTTGGCACACAAATAATTCACCATTAACCCTTTTAGTAAAAAGAGTAGAATCTATTTTTCCAATCTCAAAGCCTTTTTCAATAAGGAACTTAGTCAAGCATTTATACCATGCTCTAGGAGCTTGTTTAAGACCATAAAGAGCTTTGTGAAGTTTGTAAACATGGTCGGGTTTCTTAGGATTAACAAATCCGGGAGGTTGTTTAACATAAACTTCCTCCTCAATTTCACAATTTAGAAAAGCACTTTTAATGTCCATTTGGCACAAGGTGATATCATGGTGATTAGCATAGGCAAGTAAGATGCGGATGGACTCAAGTCTAGCAACGGGGGAGTATGTCTCACCATAGTCCATACCTTCGACTTGAGTGTAGCCTTGGGCGACAAGACGGGCTTTGTTGCGAACAACTTGTCCATCTTCGTCTTGCTTGTTGCGAAACACCCATTTGGTACCAATGATGTTGTGATTGTTGTCGGGCTTCTCGACCAATGTCCACACTTGGTTTCTCTCAAAGTTGTGTAGCTCTTCATGCGTGGCATTTATCCAATCCGGATCTTCCAATGCTTCTTCAACCTTCATAGGTTCAATGCTAGAGATGAATGAATAATGTTCACAAAAATTAGCCAAACGAGTTTTAGAGCGAGTGATTCTCCCGGTTTGGATAACATTGAAGATTTGTTTGAAGGGATGGTCTCTTGAGCCTCTTGCTCGAACTCGTGAGAGCTTTTGCTTGGGTCGGGGTGGAACATCTTCTTCATCAGTTTGTTCTTCTTCTTGGCCTTCTTCATTGTTGACGTTGCCGTTCTCTTATCGTGGTGGAGAAGGAGGTTGATGAGGTGCATCTTGGTGTACTTCCTTGTTTTCTTTATCTTGGTGTGTCCCACTTGTGGATGCTTCCATGTTAACTATTGGTTCACCTTGACGTGAAGTAGAAGCTTCCACTTGGACAGACGAGGTACTCTCCTTCACCTTTGCTGGACGAGTCTTGCCAATAAACAAGTCTTGGATTGATTACGAAGGGTCTTTGTCTCCTACATCAATTGGCAATTGCTCTACTTGCGAGCCGTTAGATTCATCAAACTTCACATCTACCGTCTCTTCAACCTTTCAGGTGAAATTATTGTAGACACAGTAAGTGTGAGAGTTTGTGTCGGGGGAAATCGACACTTATGGGATCACTGGAATCCCTTCTATGGTTGGCGGGCGCGAGGTTGTGCAAAGAGCGGGTCTGACAGGAAGCACACGGATCGTTTACCCAGGTTCGGGCCGCGGAGACGCGTAAAACCCTAGTCCTGCTTTGGTGGATGTATTCAGTGTTCTTGTGTTCTTGAGCTCTCGAACTAGCTACGGTGGCTGCGTAGTTCCAAAGAGCCGAATCCCCCTCCAGTATGCCTCGGGCCTCCTTTTATAGTCGGAAAGGGGTTTCTACAGTGGCACACAGGAGGTGGAAAGGTGTACAGTGCGCGAGCTTATCGCCCGGCATTACGGGACAAAGCGCATTAAATGTGCTACTTAGGTGTCCATTAGCTTTATCGGGGACGGGAACGAGGCCCGTCCCGTCCGTCGCCGCTTCGCCTCGCTTCGAGACGCGCCCAGGCCAGCGATGTGCGCGGCGCCATGTAGGCAAGCAGGCTGCTGAGGTGGTGCAGTGGCAGGGCCTTCACGAAGATCTGCATGCCACCAGGCAGGTGCTTGCTGAGTCGGTGTAGAGGCCGCCCGTCGCCACGCAGGTGCTTGCCCAGCTGGTTGAGTTGTAGCTGCTTGGGGACGGTGGTGGAGTCTTGGCTGGTGCGGGCCTGGCAGTGGCCCTGCTGATGCCCTCGGCAAGGGTCTTGCCGGGGCGCCGGCAAGGGTCTTGCTGTGGCGTTGCAGTCGTCCCCGGCAAGGCGCTTTCCGGGGGTCTCGTGGATTTCCTCGGCTAAGATCCCGCCGAGGGTCATCGTCTTTTGATCCTCATCTGATCTTGTGTGTTTATGATCTTGACAAAGATCTGCATGCCACCATGGAGGTTCCTCCCGAGCCCTGGTTCCAATGTAGTTGTTGATGACGTTTGGAACCCTTGGGCTCAAGGGTGGCTCGCTCTGCTGGCGTTGGGCAAGTTTCCCCGGCAAAGCTCTTGCCGGGGCCGCGGAGGCCGCCCCGGCAAGGGTCTTGCCAGGGGGGTCCACCTCGACCTCTTGCTCTTTGTGTTTCTGATCTTGGCGTTGCATTGGTTGTCTTATGCTTCGGCTTCTCTCCAGCTTCCCTCCTCTGCCCTGCTAAGTGTGGCCGCGGTGCATGACCCTGACTGCCCGTGCACAAGTAATGGGGTCAAAAGGAGGGCCCCTACTTTTGTACACCGACAGGAGCCCCCGGGTCTGGGCCACACATAAGCGCGACGCGTTGTTGGGCTAGGCCCAGGACGGTGCGCGGGCAGGTGGGCGGATTTCCGCCATAGTAACTGTTTCGTCCACTGCGCTTCCCCACGACCCGCGTTGAACGCGCGACGTCGAGGGTCGTGCGTAACGTGGGGGTCATGCGGTGGGTGGTTCCCGCATGCATGCGTCACATCGTAGTTAATGGGAAAAGAGGCGGCCCGCGCCTTCCCCGTAAAAAGGAATAACCGCGGGCGCGCTGCTCATTTACCCTCCGTGCTTTCCCCAATCTCAGAACCGCCGTCCCCTTCTTCCTCCCTCTCAAGCTCTTGCCTTCGTTCGCCACCGCCGCTCCTCCGCCATCCTTCATTCCTCGCCTCCCGCAGCCGCCATAGCACCCAAGACCAGCAGAGGCAAGGGAGTGGACAAGGACGCCGGGACGAACGAGCCGCCGGAGAGTGGAGTGAGTTGGCGGTGCGGCGGACGCAGTCCGCCTACTTCCCCACGGCGGACGACGCAGTCCACCTCCGGGACTACTTCAAGCACTCGTG
>NC_057802.1:247144769-247146030 GCF_018294505.1 Triticum aestivum | reverse complement strand
CAGCCTCTGCCCCCCCCCTTCTATGATTTCTTCAGCGACATCATGCACACCTACGGCTTCCACCTTCTGGATTTTACCCCAAATGCCGTGGTGTGCATGGCTCTTTTTGCGCACCGCTGCGAGGGCTTCGTCGGGGTGCATCCCAACACGGCGCTCTTGCACCACTACTTCTTCCCTCGGATCCAAAAGGGGGGGCGCCATTTCCGGTTGTGTCGCCTGGATCCCAAGGTCAAAGGGGACATACCCGGAGGGCGCTCAGAAGGAGAGGTGGGAGGAGTGGCAGGGCCGGTGGTGCTGGATTGAGGAGGAGGATCCACCAGCATTCTGCGAGGTTCCCCAGGCGCCGCCGGTTCGCCGAAGTGACTGGAGCGATGTTGACGCCGACGACGCGAAGCTCACGGTTGCCACCACCAGGATTCTTCGCCTCACCGAGGCCGGGCTCACCCTTGAGATGATCGGGGCGGATTTCATCCGCCGCCGAATCGCTCTGTTGCACAACAAGGTGAGGCCGGCCTGGCTCTTCACGAATGTGGCCGACATCATGAGGCTTCGCCCCGGCTTGGACCGCAACCTCACGGTGATGGGCCATGCCCACTTCTGTCAGCGCCTCTTTCAGCTCGACGTGAACCGCGACGGCAAGGTCGAGCGGTCCGGCAAGGCCGCGAAGGCCGCCAAGGTCGCCAAGGGGCCCTTGTTTAAGTTGCCGGCGGGGATGGTCCCGCTGAGCAACAACTCGCGCCGAAATGACATCATCGCCATGATGCCGGAGTTCAACGCGCACGGCCTCGTCCCAAATTGGGCCGAGCCGCCGGAGGATCAGCTGCAGGAGTTTTTTGACACCCTGGAGGAGAAGTACGTCCGCGATGAGCCGCGGCTCATCCAGGACACCACCCTGGCGGAGCTGGACTACATTGCCAAGCCCATGAACCCGGAGGAGGAAGCACTACTGGAATCAGCTAATTTGCCATCTGCCAGCTCTTTGCCGTCTGCTAGCTGACGGCAAAGAAGCTCTTTGCCATCAGCTACCAAAAAGCGGATGGCAAAGAAATGGCAGACGACAAAGAAGCTCTTTGCCATCAGCCAGCTCTTTGCCGTCCGCTGGCGGACGGCAAAGAGGGAGGTGGCCCCCACCCCCCGCCCGTTTGAAAAAAACTTAACGCCCCACCTCTTTGCCGTCCGCCAGCGGACGGCAAAGAGGCAAAAAGGCGGACGGCAAAGAGCCGATTACCTAACGGCCCGTACCCCCCGCCCGTTACTCTCT
>NC_057802.1:247106467-247141033 GCF_018294505.1 Triticum aestivum | reverse complement strand
GTGTGTGCATGGAAGGTTCCCGTGCCCCACATGCAAGGGAGCTCTTGAGTTTCGTTGGCTTCAGGCCGGTCGCAAGTTTTCTTGCTTCGACATGCATAGACAGTTCCTGAATCCTCGCCATAAGTTCAGGAAAGACAAGAAGAACTTCATCAGAGGTAGAGTTGTCAAAAACTCTGCACCACCTGCATTGACAGGCCAACAGACCCTGGATCAGTTAAACGCTCTCGAGCCAGATCCAGAGCGTCCAGGGTACTTCAAGGGGTATAATTCTAAGCACGCCTGGACTCACAAAACATGCTTATGGGATCTGCCTTACTTCAAAGACCTCCTTTGCCCACACAACATCAACGTGATGCACACTGAGAAGAATATCGCCGAGGCACTTTTTGGTACATTGTTCGGCATAGATGGGAAGTCAAAGGATAATACTAAGGCTAGAGTCGATCTGGAGGCGCTATGTGATAGGCCGTTACAAAACATGAAAGAACTGAAAGGAAAGCAGAACTGGACAAAGCCAAAGGCATGGTTCAATCTTGGAAGGCCAGCTATGAGGGAAATTATCTTGTGGGTGAAAATGCAGTTGATGTTCCCCGATGGGTATGCAGCGAATCTACAGAGGGGAGCCAGTCTTGATAAATTGAAGATATTTGGTCTCAAGAGTCATGATTGGCACATATGGATTGAGCGGGTAATGCCGGTGATGTTGCGTGGCTTCATCCCTGAGGATGAATGGCTAGTACTGGCAGAACTCAGCTATTTCTTCCGTGTTCTTTGTGCGAAAGAACTATCGCCTGGCGTGCTAGAAGAAATGGAAGAGTTGGCGCCGGAGTTGATCTGCAAGTTAGAGAAGATCTTTCCACCGGGCTTCTTTAATCCAATGCAACATTTGATTTTGCATCTCCCGACCGAGGCAAGATTGGGGGGGCCCGTGCAAAATCGTTGGTGCTACCCAACTGAGAGGATGCAGAAGACGCTTCGACAAAAATGTAAAAATAAACGTAGAATTGAAGCATCGATGGCTGAGGCATTCATCACTGAGGAGGCGGCAAACTTCGTGACAGCACACTACGAAGCCAAAAATCGTCATTTGCATAATCCGAAGCCTCGGTACAATGCTGACGACCCTAAAAAGGGTGGATCCAACCTCAGCCTATTCAAAGGGAATCTCGCACCAGCCAGTGTTTAAAATCCAGTATCTTTGGATAACGAACAATGGCGGACCATTTCATTGTATATCTTCAACAACCTGATAGAAGTGCGGCCGTACATCGAGTAAGTTCTCGGTACATAGTTTCCCAACTTCTATTTCCTTTGAACTGCTCTTATTCCTGGATATTTCATACAGTCGATACGTCGCCTTATTCTCGTATGGAGCGGTGATCCAAAAGGATTCTGTCGAAGAGTATGAGCTTCTCGCAAAGCAAGGAGGCGGCTATCCCGGTTTCATCTCTTGGTTCAAACAAATGGTAATTTCTATTAGACTTGTAGGCTAATTTGTAGGCGGCTATCCCGGTTTCATTCGCTAATTTGTGCGTAATGCAACAATCCTTTCATATTAAACTTGTAGGCTAATTCAGAGTCTATGGACGCCGAATTGAGACAAGTCGCTAATGGTTTTGACTATAAGGTCCGTTCATTTGACAAATACGACATCAACGGGTATCGCTTTCGTACCTATGGCAAAGAGCTATCTATGGCCGAGCGAAAGTCTACAAATTGTTGTGTATCTGCTATCGGCGAAGGAGGTACCGAGTATTATGGGAGAGTTGAAGCAATTTATGAACTTCTATTCTATGGTGAAAACCCACCGAATGTCGTAGTCTTCAAATGTTATTGGTTTCAGCCGAAGGAGACTAGAAGGACTCATGAACATATAGGGCTAGTTGAAATCAACCAAAGCACCCATTTAGATGTTCCTGATGTCTATATTACGGCTCAACAGGCGACCCAAGTATTCTATCTACCGTGGGCCTGCCAAACTAATCCAAATCTGAAAGGTTGGGATGTCGTTTATGAAGTGCCGCCACGTGCTAGACTATCTCCCCCAAAGGAAGAGGATTATGAACCTCACATTAACCCAGACACATATGAAGGAGAATTCTTCCAAGAGACACGTCTTTCCAAAAAGCGTTTCAAGAACCGCTATACTTCACCCCAAAACATTGAAGTAGACAGCGATAGTGAATCCGACATCACCCCAGAGGAGGAACAAGAAGAGCCGGAACAAGAAGAGGTTACTGCTGCGGATGACCTGTCATTGCTTGACCGATTACGTCAAGGTGGCCTTGCACATGTTGATGCCACTGAACCCTATGAGCCCGTCATTGATTATAGTGATGATGATGATTATGCATTTATTGATGATACTGATCGAGATTATTAGTAGTGTCAGGTATTAAATTTTGTAATGTTGTACTTGATGATGATGCACTTAAGTGATACACATATTATTATTCATGTCGGTCTTTTTTTTATGTTGTACTAATTTCATTTACTGTTTGTCATGGCAGGTATTGAAAGATGGTGGGCGCTGGTCGGGAGCGCGCCAAGGCCCCTTCTTCGTCGGCGCGTGGTCTGAGGTCTTCGATTCCAGACGCACCTCTCCGCCGAGCGTTGCTGGACAGTATGTCCACACCGTCGGGCCCTTCTTCGTCGACCGCGGTGCCCAGCAGGGGACGAGGTAGGAAGAGAGGAGGTGGGGCACGTGGTCGCGGGAGAGGAGGTAGGGTGACTGCTACGGCGCCTTCCTCGCCGCCACCCCCAGCTGTTTCACCCGAGCACGTGACTGCTAGGGTGGACTCATCCGAGGAGGAGGCTACACGGACTCCGGTCCACGAGCCTCCGGTCCACGGGTCATGGGCCCACGAGCCTCGGGTCGACTGGCCTTCGGCCCACGAGAGTTCGGCCCACGAGACCCCGGAGGAGCACACGTCCGGATGGGGTACCTGGCCGGATCAACCCGAGGAGCCGAGTGGCCATGCTGATGATGGCGGGGAGCCAACTGATCTTGAGGAGGAGGGTGGCACCGTCTACCAGCGTGGTGCTACACGGCTCCCGTCCGTGCCGGCGACCCACGAGCAGAGGTGGTTGATCTTCCCTAATGGGGAGAGGTACGTAAGTGCATTTAATATTTTTGTACCTTTTGCATTCACGTTTCTTCAAATAACTAATGCGTTGGCCTTGTCATGCTGCAGGGGTTGGGACCACCATCATAGTGTCCGCCGGCCCAACTCCGTCCTTGGAGTTCTTTGCCGGCAAAACTTCCCGGGGTTTGTCACGTTGCCTGGTGAGGGTCGGCTTCCAGAGCTTGGGTTGAGCTGGGAGCACTACGTGGCTGCCCCGGCCCCGCCGGATGTCATTATCGACGGTGTCGTGTGCGACACGAGGGCAGACATGGTGATCAGGACATTCTGGGTAATTTCTCCTTTACACATTTCAAAATCTTCAACTAGCTAGTTATTAATTCTACTAATCAATATTGTCTCATTTGATTGCAGACATTCTACAGGTGTGAGGAGGGATACGAGGAGGACAGCGCAAATGTTATCCAGAACGTCTGCAAGCGCCTACTCCAGAACTTACGGCACGAGGCTCGGGTGCAGGCTGTTCGAGACTACTACGCCTTGCGTGGTATCAAGAAGACCAAGCCGGCGTGCCGCGATAAGTTCCTGAGTAAGGAGCGGTACATGAAGGTAATTCTTAAGGCCTTCTACTTAAGTTCCTTCATTTAGTAATTCTTAGCCGTAGCGCTCAAGTTTCTATTTGCTAACTTAGGCGCCTCCGAGATGGTGTGCGGATCGGATGGATTGTTGGGAGGTGTTGGTCGATGAGTGGTGCTCAAAAGAATGGCTAGCCCTCCACAACCAGGCCAAGGACAAACGTGCCCAAATGGAAGGTGTGCCACACCATCAAGGCAGCTCCAACTTATATCAGTTCGGGCGCAACTGGGTATGTGGTTTGCTTCATGATTCATGCAATTCATTCATCATGCTAGCTTGAGCCCATTAATTACTAATTTTCATTGTTTCTCTCTCTCAGGCACGCTACAATAAGGCGGATAAGGTGCCAGAGGTGTACGACCTGTATGCCATGGCCCACACTGGCTCTTTCAAGAAAGTCAAGGCTTTCTCTCAGTCTGACCTCGATGATGCAAACAACTTCACCAACATCTCCTCCCACAACAAGCTCGTGAGATATAGAGATGAGGGGAAGGCGAGGAAAGGGGAGGACTTTAACCCGAGCCAGGGTCCCATTGATCCAGAGCTGGTGATGATATCTGGTGGCGGGAGGTCCCATGGCTCCATAGCCATTGGAGATGGACTTATCCGTTGTCCTAGCACTCTCCCGGAGATCAAGGCGCGCCAGTCGAGCTCCGCTCCTGAGATAAGGCCTCGTGAACGGCCAGTGCAAGTCGCCATCAAGGTTAGTGATACGTACTCAGTTATCTTTCTCCATTACATTGTGTGCGCTTCCATCAATGATTACAAATGGTCATGTGAGTGGTGTTGCAGGCTGCTATACAGACTGAGAGAGATAGAACGGAGAAACTTCTGGCGGAGGCGGCGGAGAGGCGGCGGAGAGGCAGCGGGAGATGGAGGAGAGGACGAGAAAGATGATGGAGGAGGAGAGGGCACGGAATGACATGCAGGCAAGGGCCATGTACGAGCTCCTTGTGGTAAGTTTCATCTGCAGATTACTTGCTAGTCTTAACATTTGAGTCTCATTACTAACTAGTATGACTCTGTTCTGAAAACCAAATGTGCAGTCTGTGTGCGAGAAGTCCGGTCAGCCCGCTCCGCCGATGCCAGTGATTGCTCCTGGGAGCACGGTGAGTTTAATTTGAATGGACATTACTTGCTAGTCTTAACATTTGAGTGTCGTAATGCTAACGAGACATTGGAAATGATCTTTGGTGCAGCTTAACTCCAGAAACGCATCGCACGATCCTTCTCCAGGTAGCGGCACTAGCCACCCCGCTCCTACACCTCCCTGATCACGGTAAGTTTCTCTAGTGTTTTGCTTAACAAATGCATAAAGACCTAGACTTAGCTTTATTTCCTCCAATATGCTTACCATAATGACCTAGAGTTAGCTTCTTTTCCTCCAAAATGACCCATTTTACCTAGGTTAGCTTATAAATGATGCAGTTCATCCAAGTTAGCTCAAAAATGACCCATTTTACCTAGATTAGCTCCTAAATGATCCATTTTACCTACGTTAGCTTTAAAATGGCCCATTTCACCTAGGTTAACTCCAAAATGACCCATCTTACCTAGGTTATCTCATCAACGATCCATTTCAACTAATTTAGCTCATAAACGATCTATTTGACCTAAGTGAGCTAAAAACGATCCATTTCACCTAAATTAGCTCTTAAATGATCCATTTCACCTAAGTTAGCTCAAAAATATCCATTTCAACTAAATTAGCTCATAAATGATCCATTTCACCTAAGTTTGCTTAAAAACGATCCATTTCAACTAAATTAGCTCAAAAATGATCCATTTCAACAAAGTTAGCTCAAAAACGATCCATTTCAACTAAGTTAGCTCAAAAACGATCCATTTGACCTAAGTGAGCTAAAAAAGATCCATTTCACCTTAGTTACCTAAAAAACGTTCCATTTCACCTAAGTGAGCTAAAAAACGATCCATTTCTAACTTTCTTATTTTGCCATTTTGCAGATTTCATTATGTGCTGGATGGAGTGCTTGTTCTAATCTTCTTGTTCTTGTCTTCTCATTCTTGTCTTCTCATTCTAGTCACCTTATCTATGGAGTGCTTGTTTATGTATGGATGGAACTTGTTTATGTATGAAATGATGGATGGAACTTGCTTATGTAATATGTACGGATGGAACTTGCTTATGGACTTGCTTATGAATGCCTGTGAAATACATGAACTTGCTTATGGACTTGCTTATGAATGCCTGTGAAATATATCTATATGTCATATATATTTTCTGTGAAAATTGTGGGATTTAATAAAAAACAGAAAAAAAACCCAATATGCAGGCTCTTTGCCGTCTGCTACAGACGGCAACGGCCTCTTTGCCGTCTGCCGCGGACGGCAAAGAAGCCACGTGGCAGCCAACTGTGCTTCCTGGGAGCTGACCCATTTGGTCAGTTTGCCTACAGTGGCAGACGGCAAAGACTTTGCCATCCGTGGCAGACGGCAAAGAACCTGCACTTTGCCATCAGCGGCAGACGGCAAAGAACCTGCCATCTAGTGACGTGTAGATGACATCATACGGCGGACGGCAAAGACCAGAGAAATTTTGCCGTCAGCGGCGGACGACAAAGGTCTGCCGTTAGCCACTTAACGGACTGACAGCGCAATTATTGCCGTCCGCCCTCTTTGCCGTCCGCGGCAGACGGCAAAGAGCCTTTGCCGTCCGCCGCCAGGAAGCAGACGGCAAAGCAGCTGTTTACCGTAGCCTTGTTTGCCGGAGCCTTTTGCCGTCCGCGGCTGACGGCAAAGGTCTTTGCCGTCCGCCGTTCGAGCCTTTGCCGTCCGCCGTGGCAGACGGCAAAGTAGCTGTTTCCTGTAGTGAAGGAGGCGGACTCGGGCGCTGGTGGCTTCGCCTCGGCGCCAAATGTTGGCGGGGAGGGGACCTCTGCTTCCCAGCCCGGCACAGGTAAGTCACTCACCTTCCGTCCCTGTTCCTTTTCTCTTCTTTCTGAATCTTGGTCTTGGCTTCGCCTCATCCCCTTCTCGGTATCCAGATCCTCTCTCGGTGGATCCGGAGGATATAGACACTGTCATCGAGGATGTCGCCAAGGCCGCCGAGGAGGCCGCCAAAGGCGCTGCTAAGGACGCCGCCAAGGGGCCTGCTGGGGAGCCCAGCAAGGCTACTGCCGAGGAGGCCGGCAAGGGGCCTGCCGGGGAGGTCGGCAAGTCCACTGCCGAGGAGGAGGTGGTTGATGACCAGCCTTCCTCCTCCGCTGCCTCTGGCTCCGGCAGGTATCTGAAGGTGCGCGACGACCTTTTCGTCCACCTTCTAGGGGCGTCGAGCTCCAGGGTGCCCATCGAGGGAGAGGTGTTCGACGGGAAGGTGCTTGCCGCCGTCGGGCTCGAGGTTGTTGACGAGCCAAGCGCCGGTTGCGACAGTTCTCAGGAGGAGCGGCTTCTCCAGGCCATGGGCGCCAACTTTCGGAAGCTCCAGCCGCTCCACCGCACCCGCCTGGACAAGGCCAAGTCCAGGATGGCAACGGTGGAAAGGCGGAGGCGGACCTCAAGGGACGCGTCGCCGAGGCACAAACTTGGTTCCGCCAAGCTTGTGAGGAGCTGAAGGCCGCCCAGGGCGAGCTGGCCAAGCGCGAGGGGGAGCTCACCATGAAGCGGGCCGACATCGAGAAGGCCCAGGAGACGGTGAAGAACCTGGCCGCCGAAGCCGAGGCCGCTCGAACCCAGCACCAGGCTGCGCTGAACTCCGAGGAGGAGGACCTTGCCGCGCGTGAGGAGAAGCTTGCTGCAACGCTCCGCGGAAAGGATGAGGAGGTGGAGAAGCTCGTTGTGCAGCGGACCCAGGAGCTGGAGCAGAGGCACGGAGAGGCACTCAATGCCCAGGCTCTGGTTCATGCCGACAAGGTGAAGGAGCTGGAGGTGGAGCGGGACGGGCTGAAAGACCAGGTCCTGAAGCTGTCCAAGGAGAAGGACACGCTCAACAGCGCTCTGGTTGAGGCGCAGGGCGCGGCCCTCAGCAGTGCTAGGCAGCTCTCCAAGGCCAACAACTCCATCAAACACCTCAAGCTGAAGCTGGAGGGTCTCGAGGGGATGCTGTCAGAGGGCAAGGTCCGGGAGGAGACCCTGGCAAGGATCTGGAGGCTGAGAAGCAGCAGCGGAAGAACGAAGCCGCCAACCACGGGGATTTTGTGGATGGTGAGAATCGCTGGATCGGCCGCCTCGAAGACGTTGCCGGCAGGATCACCACGCAGCTGGCCACCATGGGGATGCCAAATGTGAGGTACACCCCGGAGCGCAACGTGAGCCCCAACGCCAAGCTGACCCTGTTCTTTGAGGGTGTCTTCGGGGCCCTGGAGCAGCTTCACTCCAGCCGGGCGGCCTCTCTGGCCGATGAGGCCCGGAGGCTTTGCCAGGGTGTTATGACCAAGGTCCTCACCAAGATGGTGTACTGGAATCGCAACCTCGACTTCGATGCCGCACTGGATAGCTTGCCGGAGGGTGCGGACCTCGCGGCGCTCAAGGAGCGTATCAAGCCCATCATCAGCCGCATCGGCGGAATTCAGAGGGTAGAGGGCCAGCGCCGGGATTAGGCACCCCGTCCCTCACTACCGCTGCAGGTTCATGACCAAGACAATTTCTATCTTTAGTTAGAACCGCAGCAACACTTGATGTAATATAATCTGCAGTACTTTTGATATTATGCATGTTACTTTCCTGTTCCATCCCCCCTTGTATGTTCACCCTACATTAATCGGGTAGGCATGCCGGCCCGTAACCCAGGCCACGGTGCCTTGAGGACGGATCCCCAATAGCCTGACGGGTATGCTTGCTGCCAAGCGAGCCACCTTACCGCCCTCAACGCGGCCGCTCGAACTGTCGAGCTTGACTCGAGTCAGAATCGAGAGCGTCGCTAATTGCGGAAGGCTACCCTGCCGCTCTCGACGCGGCCGCTTGAGCTGTTGAGCGAACTCGAAACAGAGCAAGGGCGTTGCCAATCGCGGAAGGGCCCCCTTGCGTGCAGGTTTTCCATACATAGGGCAGGACCTTCGAGGATAATAACCTTATATGTAAAAAGAGAGTGCTTATAGTTTCGCACAACTTAGCTTTTATGTCGTTGCACGGGCGTCCACCGCATCTGCAGATGGTGCTGCCAAGCTTGGTCATCTTCTTCCTTGGAATTACAGCCGCGATGAAGCCGCCGCTTTGATCAGACCAGATTTCCACCACTGCGCCCCCCCACCTGGCGCGCCAAAGATGTCGGGGGAAATCGACACCTATGGGATCACTGGAATCCCTTCTACGGTTGGCGGGCGCGAGGTTGTGCAAAGAGCGGGTCTGATAGGAAGCACACGGATCGTTTACCCAGGTTCGGGCCGAGGAGACGCATAATACCCTAGTCCTGCTTTGGTGGATGTATTGAGTGTTCTTGTGTTCTTGAGCTCTCGAACTAGCTACGGTGGCTGCGTAGTTCCAAAGAGCCGAATCCCCCTCCAGTATGCCTCGGGCCTCCTTTTATAGTCGGAAAGGGGTTGCCACAGTGGCACACAGGAGGTGGAAAGGTGTACAGTGCGCGAGCTTATCGCCCGGCATTACGGGACAAAGCGCATTAAATGCGCTACTTAGGTGTCCATTAGCTTTATCAGGGATGGGAACGAGGCCCGTCCCGTCCGGCGCCGCTTTGCCTCGCTTCGACACGCGCCCACGCCAGTGATGTGCGCGGCGCCATGTAAGCAGGCAGGCTGCTGAGGTGGTGCGGTGGCAGGGCCTTCACGAAGATCTGCATGCCACCACGCAGGTGCTTGCTGAGTCGGTGTAGAGGCCACCCGTCGCCACGCAGGTGCCTGCCCAGCTGGTTGAGCTAGCTGCTGCTTGGGGACGGCGGTGGAGTCTTGGCTGGTGCGGGCCTGACAGTGGCCCTGCTGATGCCCTCGGCAATGGTCTTGAGGGGGGCCCGGCAAGGGTCTTGCCGTGGCGTTGCAGTCGTCCCGGGAAAGCCGCTTGCCGGGGGTCTCGTGGATTTCCTCGGCTAGGATCCCGCCGAGGGTCGTCGTCTTCTGATCCTCATCTGATCTTGTGTGTTTATGATCTTGACAAAGATCTTCATGCCACCACGGAGGTGCCTCCCGAGCCCCGGTTCCAAAGTAGTTGTTGACGGCGTTTGGAACCCTTGTGCTCAAGGGTGGCTCGCTCTGTTGGCGTTGGGCAAGTTACCCCAGCAAAGCTCTTGCCGGGGCCGTGGAGGCCGTCCCGACAAGGGTCTTGCCGGGGGGTCCACCTCGCCCTCTTGCTCTTTGTGTTTCTGATCTTGGCATTTTCTTGGTTGTCTTGTGCTTCGGCTTCTCTCCGGCTCTAACTGTCTGTCTAAATGTGGCCGCGGTGCGCGGCTCTGACTGCCCGTGCACAAGTAAAAGGGTCAAAAGGAGGGCCCCTACTTTTGTACACCGACAGGTTGAGCCATAACCAAGTAGGAAACCCTCATGAGATTTAGGAGCAAATTTAGAACGACGAGGCTTATCAAGAATGTAGCACTTTGAGCCGAATACCTGAAAGTATCCAACTTGGGGTTTGTTACCAATGAGAAGCTCGTATGCCATCTTGCCGAGTAGCTTGTGAAGATACAAGCGATTTGTTGCATGGAAAGCCGTCTCAACCGTTTCTGCCCAAAAGTGTTTTGGAGTCTTGTACTCATCAAGCATCGTTCTCGCCATCTCAATAAGAGTTCGGTTCTTCCTCTCAACAACTCCATTTTGTTGAGGTGTGTACGTAGCCGAGAACCCAAGTGAAATCCCTTCTTCATCAAGAAAGGTATCCACATTTGCGTTCTTGAACTCCGTTCTGTTGTCGCTACGAACCTTCTTGATCTTCACTTCAAATTGATTTTGGGCCTTCATAGCGAAGTTCTTGAAGATCTTTTGGACCTGTGATTTATCATCAAGAAAGAACACCCACGTAAATCTTGAAAAATCATCGACTATAACTAGACCAAATGAGTTTCCAGCAAGACTTTTGTACGCATTGGGACCAAAGAGATCCATATGAAGTAGCTCGAGCGGTCTTCTTGTGGTCATGATGTTCTTCCAACTTGTTTTCCTGCTTGACAAGCACTGCACAATCTATCCTTGTCAAATATAACATCTTTTACTCCAAGGATATGATCACCTTTAATAAGCTTATCAAGATTTCACATGCCCACATGACCTAACCTTCTATGCCACAACCAACCTTTAGAAGATTTAGCAATAAAGCAAGTTCTAGGTTGAGCCTTTTCAGTGAAATCGACAATGTAACGATCACCTCTACGTATACCGGTAAAGACCATATTTTGATTATCTCTACGAAACACTTGGCAATCTACTTCAGTAAATAGGACATTGAAACCAAAGTCAGCAAGTCTAGATACAGAAAGTAAATTATAGCTAAGAGATTAACGAGCATAACATTTTCTATGGAGCTATCAAGTGAGATGGCCACCTTACCAAGGCCAACCACCTTACCCTTTGAGTTATCACCAAAAGTGACATACTTTCGAGGGCCGTCGTTTTCAGCAAGCTCACGAAACATATCCTTATCTCCGGTCATATGATCGGTACATCCACTATCAAGGACCCATTCCTTTCCTCCAGCCATGTAGCCGCGAAGATTAGCCATAAGACCAAAGTGTCTCATCGCATCATCAAGGTCACTATCATCATCCTCATCATAGTATCCATGTTCAACATCATCTTGTAATTGATCGTTTCCTAGAGAAGTTGATTCATTAGAAGTATGACCGTAACAATGTTCATCTCTATGGATTCTAATGACTTCGGAAATGATATTGCTAATAATTCCGACATCTTCTTTGGCACGCATGAGATCACGAAGCTCAAATAGGCAATCATCAAACTTAGGATCACTAGTACTCATCCTATTCAAGGCAATAGACTTATGGAGAATCTCATCTAGATTTTTCAAGGAATAATTTGGGAATCGTTCCTCAAGAAATCTCCATATGGTGTAAGCACAATCAAGAGCAGGCAAGCTAGCAATCAAGTTTCTAGGTAATCCTCTAGTAATAAGATTGACAGCTCTAAGATTGTGAATCATGTCAAGATCCTCATCGGGAGTAGGATGCAAGGGATCACTAAGACGCACACAAGGGGTAGTAATGTACTTGCTCAAGTGATATTCATTGAAAATCTCAAGCATCTTATTTTTTCACTCATGAAAGAACTCTCCATCAAGTATAGGTACTCTATGTCTAAGACTCCCCAACATAGACTCATCCATCTTCCTCCAATGGTGATTAAACCAAAGAAATGGAGACCAAAGCTCTGATACTAATTGAAAGGATCGAGAAGCGGTGTCTAGAGGGGGGGGATAGACCCTCAACAAAGAAAAGTAGTAGGTTTTAATTTCTTCAAGTTAAGGTGGAGTTTTAGCACAAGTTTAAACATACAAAATACATTTCAAGCAAGCATGGTAAGAGTATATGAGCAGCAGAAAGTAAAGCATGCAATTTGCGAGAATGTAAAGGGATGGGATTGGAGTGTGCAAACGCAATTGGACACACAAAGATTTTTTTCGTAGTTTCGATAGGTGGTGCTATCGTACATCCACGTTGATGGAGACTTCAACCCACAAAGGGTAACGGCTGCGCGAGTCCACGGAGGGCTCCACCCACGAAGGGTCCACGAAGAAGCAACCTTGTCTATCCCACCATGGCCATCGCCCACGAAGGATTTGCCTCACTAGGGTAGATCTTCACGAAGTAGGCGGTCTCCTTGCCCGTACAAACTCCTTGGTTCAACTCCACAATCTTGACGGAGGCTCCCAAGTGACACCTAACCAATCTAGGAGACACCACTCTCCAAAAGGTAATAGATGGTGTGTTGATGATGAACTCCTTGCTCTTGTGCTTCAAATGATAGTCTCCCCAACACTCAACTCTATCTCATGGATTTGGATTTGGTGGAAAGATGATTCGATTGGAAAGCAACTTGGAGAAGGCTAGAGATCAATATTTACGTGGTTGGAATAGAATATCTTGATCCCAACACATGAGTAGGTGGTTCTCTCTCAGAAAATGTATGCTGGAAGTGTAGGCACGTCCTGATGGCTCTCCTCATGAATGAAGGAAGGCTGGAGGGGTATATATAGCCTCCACACAAAATCTAACCGTTACACACAATTCAGCAAACTCGGTGGGACCGAATCAGAAAACTTGGTCAGACCGATTTACTTCATAATGTGACCGTTAGGCATTTCGGTGGGACCGGCATGATCAACTCGGTGGGACCGATGTGCTAGGGTTAGGGTAAAACCTCATCTTGATTTGACCGATTACACAAACTCGGTGGGACCGTTTTTGGTAATAAGCCAACCAGAGAGTTGGTCAAGCAAACTCGGTGAGACCGATTATGAATATCAATAAGACTGAAGTTATTGCAACAGGAACCAGAGAGTTTGCAAGCCCATCTCGGTGAGACCGGGATCCCATCGGTGAGACTGAATTGACTAGGGTTTCTGGAAGTGGCTATGTCAAGTGAACTCGGTGGCTCCAGATAGATCAAATCGGTGGGGCCGAGTTTGACTTTTGGTTCGGGACATATGTGGATATGAGAAATTGGTTGAGGGTTTTGGAGTATATCACTAAGCACTTTGAGCAAGCAAGCCATTAAGCAACACCTCATCCCCTTTTAATAGTATTGGCTTTCCTGTAACATCCCAAAATTCTAAATTTTGGAATGTTATAATAAATAGATAGATTTGATTGTTCGTTGGATTGTTGTGTGATTGATTGACTGAAAGTGAGTGAATTCGAAATCTTTTGAAAGTTAAATGAGAGGGAATAAAAGGACTTTCCCAAACTTTCATTTTTCTTTTATGATCTCCGTGAATTCAAATTCTTTTCATCACAAAACCCTGGAGAGAAGATGACATGACTTCTTCCATTTATTTAAATGAAAAGGGGTGTTGAAAATATTTGAATTTCATTTGAAAATATTTCCCATTTCTGAAACTTTATGCAAATCAATGATTTTCACGAGAGAAGATAAAATGACTTCTTCAAAACGAATGAAATATGAGTTGGGAGTTTCAAAGGTCAAAGTCAAAGTCCTTTTGGAAATTATTTTTAACTTGGAGTTAATTGAGTCTTATTCAAATTATTTTTCTCCAAAATAAAAATATACAGAAAATAGGGTAACATGATTCCCTACATCAGAAAATTGGAGAAAAATAAATTTGAAATCATTTTGGTATTTTTAAAATGATTTTTATTAGATTTTATTAAGGCAGTAGCACCGTTTGATTTATCTAAATTTGTGTGGATTTTATTTGACTTTACAAAAATGTCCACGTTGTAGGAAATCTTTTTCTGAAAATTTTGAAATATTATATGCCTATATAATATTTTATTTTATTTTCATTTTCTTTTCTTTTCCCTCTATTTAAAAAAAACTTCGCCGACTGGGCCGGCCCAGCACCCAGCCAAGCCGTGGCCCAGCTCGCCCGTCGTCCCCGACCGGGACTCCTCCCGGAGTCCGGCGCCGCCACGCCGTCACTGCCCCTCGCCCACGGGAGGCCTCGCCTCCCGCGCCTATAAATAGCGCCGCCCGGAGCCCCGCGCGGCCCCCTCTCTCTCCCCTCTCCGCCCGCATCTCGCCGCCGCCTCGCCGGGACAGCCGCCGCCGCCTCGCTTCGTCCCATCGTCGTGGACCGCCACCGACGCCGCCATCCTCCTCGCCGCGACGCGCCGCCCCTCCCCGACCTCTCCATCGCCCTCCTGGACGACCGGAGCCGCCGGACCCGAGCCGCCGTCGCCGCGTCGCTTCGCCTCACCGCCGCACTTCGCCGGGAACCGCCGCCGCCGCCTGTTTATTTGCCCGATCCGGTATAAACCGTGAACCGCCCCGGTTTATTTTTTTATTCGTTTTGGTTTTATTAAGAAAACCTAGACTAGATCTGTTTTTCTTAGGTTTTATTAAACTGCGAACGTCTACTGTTTAGATCCTATAAACGAGCGTTCACTATTTAGTTTTTTTCTTTTTCTGTTGTTTTCGGCCAGGGACCCATCTGTGAATAATTTATTTACAGATTAGCCCCTGATTTTCAAACGTCTACAACTTTTTACTCGTTTATCCAAATCCAATGAAACCAACGCCCACGTCTTCGTTATGATCCCCTCTATCCAGTAAAACAACTTAAACATGTTTTTGAAAGTTTTAAAATTTGATTTCAAGCAGATTTGTATTCAAACTTCTTTTGTTCATAACTTAAGTTCCGTAACTCCGTTTGAGTTGATTCTTTTTGCAAACCGAAGCTCTTGACCTAAACTTTCTGATAAGGCCAAATCTACATAATTTTGGTATTGTCAGAAATTGTTTTATGTTGCAAGAGTTATTTGCTTGGTTTTGAAGTTTTCTGAATTGTTTTCCTCGTTCTTTCTGATCTTTTGAGTGATTGCTTATGTGTGGTTACCATTGCTTGCTTGCGATAGATTGACCGGAGTGTGACGAGTAGATCTATCAAGAGTGTTGAGTGCGAATCATCTTCATCAACATTGCAGGCAAGTTCACACTTTGATCATACCCCTTTCATACCCAGTTTTTTATGCATTAGATTCAACCCTCAAACAATTGCATGATTAGGATCTGATTAACATGTGGGTATTGGGAAGTAGTTGATGAGGTAGTACCTATTGCCCTATTTACAATCAAACCCTTGGGAGTTACTTCTATGTTGCTATTATATTGCCATGCTATGCTCGTAGACATGGATTGGGTTTGAGAGATATTCATGACAGATGTGAGATTGTTAATAATGGTTTACTTAAGGTGGCAACTAAAACTCACATCTGGGTGGATTGAGGCACCTAGAGAACCCAGTGTTGTCTGTTTGTAGGACCGCCACCCAGGCTCAAAGGGATCATAAGATTATTCATGCTAGAAACTTCCGTGTGCAGCCACAAGCCATTATGGGCTCTGGCATAGTTGAGTAAGTTGTGTGAGCTCTTGAAGAGGTGGACTAGCAGATGTAGGGGGATTGTAGGTGTAACGGTCTGCCCAGTGTAGAGAGTAAATGCTTCTGAAAGACTGTGTCTCGATCATCCGTTTCTCAAACACCATGTAGTGCGAGAAATCCAACGGAGGAGATCGAGGCTTGTGGGGAAAAGTGCACAAACCTCTGCAGAGTGTACAAACTAATCATGATTAGCCATGTCCCCGGTTATGGACATCTTGAGTATCTAGTTCTTGGATTATCCCGTTGATCTCATCATGTTACTTAACTTAAATTTGATTTGGGTTTAATCACGTTCTTAATTGGGATTGAGATGCTGTCAACCATCTCAATGTTTCACAACCACAATGGTAGTTAAATAAAATTTATTCCTTTGCAGTAGGGAAAAATTGGCTTTTCGCAAAAACATTATAACCATAGAGCTTTTCCACCAGCCATATATGCATGTAGTGATAGCCTTTGTTCATCATTTCCCTATGGTGTGAATTTGCCAGCATATTCCATGTGCTGACCCATTTTCGGGCTACAATGTTTCATGTTGCAGGATATCTTACGACGAGTAAGTGATTCGTTAGGGTTACGATTGCTACACTCAACTTTGCCGTTGGTGTTGATGGGAATCCACAACCTTGTTACTTCCGCTATTTGGATTGAGGTAATAGTATTTACGTTACTTTATACATGTGATTTACCTCTGTTATAAATCCTCAAGTACTGTGTGTGTCAGCATACCGATCCAGGGATGACACTTAAGCACAGAGACTTGATCATTCGGGTCGGGTCGCTACAAGATGGTATCAGAGCACATGTTGACTGTAGGACGTGACCCTAGAAACTGGCAAGCCCATAGGAATTTTTTTTCTCTACAACTTTCCTTTTCAAAAAGATCTTTTACCTCTCTCCTTTTCTGAGTCTTATTCAAATATTCCCTTTTAGTGAGACCATACCCCTTTCCCCTTTTGACCACTCGAAGATTCAACTGATGAGACCACTCCAAGAAGTACAGGATATCGGACAACTAAGACCATTCGGAATGAAGAGGATTTTACCGTGCATTATGATAATGGAAACTACAACGGTTGAAGATTCCGAAGACTGGGAGAATTTGAAGGCTCTGAAGAATTGCCAGATGTGTATGACCTAGGAAGGTTACCCTTATGGAACTTGGCAGACTATGGAAGCTGTCAATACTCGAGAGCAAGGTCTATCGGAGAAAGACCGAAACATGGAGAGTTAGAAACTCAAAGCTTTGTCAAGGAAACCCTAAGGCAGGAGATATCAACTATGGAATGATAGCTCATGGTAATGACAAGAGCAGAAACACGGATACCCATGAAGTTATCGCCCGCTTATCATATTGTCACCGTGTTGAGTTAAGTATGCATATGCATGGAAGGATTGGATGGTAGAAGGCTGATGGAGCACCTATCAGCAAGATGAAGTTTTAACTTTAGACCGGTGTATCACCAGGATCCGGAGTATTACATCAAGAAGTTTAGGATGGACCTGCAGGAAGCTGTATTTGACAAAGAAGTGTTTCATGAAGAACTCAGAACCCAGAAACTGAAAGTAGCCAAGTAGGGAAAGCAAAACCTCGAGATAACGGAGACTCGTCAGGAACTGAAGGACAGTAGTATCATGGTTCATGCCAAGGATGTTGAGACCCAGAAGTTTGGAACGCAATTATTAAAGGACGCCACGAGAGACTTCGCGTCAACAGAGAGGGTCTGGCAAAAGAACTTGAGAAGGGCAAGCATGATTGGAAGAAGCCCATCGGAGACATGAACAAGATTTCAAGAGTTTGGCGACTTTGAAGATTTTTGACCTCTAGAAGACCCAACCCCTGTTATATGCCTACGTTAGATGCGGCGTTTGTGAGCTGTCATTTGTTTGATGTTTTTCTGACAGCCACGATAAAAACCTATCTATTCAAAACTATTGTTTGTATTGTGTGTATCCCCCTCTATCTCTTTTATCTCACCCCAAACCCATGGACCCAATAGAGGATGAAGGGAGATGAGCTTGTATTTTCTGGACCAATGAGTCAATTGGAGACGGACCGATGGATTCAGAACATGGAGGATCACATGGAGAATAACCCTATAGCCAGGAAGGATATGACCCAGCATGCTCTTCAATGCTTTGGAAGAGGTGCCACTAACCTGGTAGAGGATGTACCAAACCATCAATGGATGGCAAGGAGTAACCAGTTGGAAAGAATTTAAGTGGACTTTGTTAAAGTCTTGGCTTGTGTCCCAAAAGTTGAGGCCTTATGGGAAGGATATGAAGAAAACGTGCGCATGCAAGCTTTGTGGAGAAATAGGACACAACCATAAAGAAAACAATGACGAATACCACCCTCATAAGCGGAGGATTACCAAAGGAGTTAGCAGAGGATCTCAGGGAACTTCGGTTGGAGATTGTTCCCAAAAGTTTTGTTGCAGCAATGGAAGTTCAGTCTACATTGTTGGGAAAGATCCGTGAAGCTCAGAAGGATGACAAAGAGATTGCCGAGATAAAAGTGAGAATGAGCAAAGGAAAGGCCAAGGATTTTCGTAAGGATGAGCCCGACACCTTATGGTTCGAGGACCGTGTATATGTGCCCAATAATGCAAAGATCAGGAAGTTAATACTTCAGGAGGCTCATGACTCACCATACTCAATTCGCCCTGGAAACACCAAGATGTATTTGGATTTGAAGGAGTGTTTCTGGTGGACTGGTATGAAGAAGGATATTGCGGAGTATGTAGTCGTAGGTGATGTATGCCAGAGAGTAAAGGCAGAGCATCAGAAGCCAGCGGGATTACTACAGCCTATGCCGATACCCGAATGGAAGTGGGATAAGCTTGGCATGGATTTCATTACCGGATTTCCCAGAACCAGAACGCGATATGATTCTATCTGGGTAGTAGTTGATTCGCTTGACCAAAGTGGCTCACTTTATCCCAATGAAAACCACCTATACAAGTGCGAAGTTGGCCAAGATATATATGACCAGGACCGTATGTCTGCATGGAGTTCCGAGGACCATCGTATCAGATAGAGGAACACAATTTACCTCAAAGTTTTGGAATCAGCTGCACCAGACTTTGGGTACTAGGCTAGAGTTCAGTACAGCCTTTCATCCGCAGACAGATGGATAGACCAAGAGAGTCAATCAGATTCTGGAGGACATGTTGAGAGCGTGTGCGCTAGTTTATGGATCTAGTAGGGATGATAATCTACCTTACGCGGATTTCTCATACGACAACAGTTACCAAGCCAGTTTGAAGATGGCCCCTTTTGAAGCTTTGTATGGGAGAAGGAGCCAGACACCATTGATGTGGGATGAAGTTGGAGACCGTCAGTTGTTTGGACCAAATGTGATCAAGGAGTCAGAAGAGAATGTTAAGTTGATTCAAGATAGACTGAAGGTAGCTCAGTCCAGACAGAAGAGTTATGCAGACCCAAAAACGTAAGGAGGTAGTCTATGAAATTGGAGACAGAGCATGTCTTCGTGTGTCCCCTCTGCGAGGAGTTAAACGATTTGGAGTTAAGGAAAGTTAGCCCCGAGATTTGTAGGACCATACCGAGTTTTGGAGAGTATGGGAGAAGTGGCCAACAAGCTGGAGTCACCCGAAGGACTGTCAGGAGTTCATGATGTGTTTCACGTTTCCCAGTTGAAGAAGTGCCATGCAGAGATGGCCAATATTCCCCTGTAAGGACGCTTGACCCAGGAAAGGATAATGATGTTCCACGAAGTGGAGTATGGACTTCATAAGTATAAGTGTTTTTTTTATCTCGGTATGTGGGATATCCCACGAGGATGAAGGGATAAATTACTATTGGATATAAAGGAGGTATGATGGAAATATGGATCAATGGAAATTCCATAATGAGTCTGAGTAATCATGTCCCAGTTTGGTGCCAATAGAAGGAAGGAAGACAGTACAATTGGATGGATTTAAGAATACTAGGAAGTTGGATGTTGGATTAAGGATCAGTTTCCCCGATGATGAGTTCAAGGACTACAAGTGATGAGATGGGCCATAACCCACAGGCCCCAGGACCTGCCAAGAAACAAGCACATTTCTTGCTGAAGGAAAGACCCTGGAAGAAGTTATGATTTTATCGACAGACGATCTTATAGGTGTTACGCAAAACCTGAGGGTTGGGAAGGAACGATAGATGTTTGTTTGGCTTGCAGAATCCATGGATTTATCCGAACTTGGTTCGTCGACAAGAGAAATTCTGCAATGCTTGCGAGGATGACCGAGTGTTAGTATGCGAGATTCGCTAAACCATATACAAGGTAATGATTTGGGTGCGGGATGGATTGATCACCATACCGACTTACTCTTATTTGTCGCTTTGCTATATGGGATGGTAAATCTGAGTGACCTACCTATAGTAGAGAGACAACGGTATTAAACCTTATTTGAACCTTAGAATGGTATAAGAATGTTTCCCTTGTACACGGCAGTTGATGCCAATCGTAGGTTATACGGTGAGGATCAACCAGACCCATTTCCTGCAGGAGAAACCGTAAATTGTTGACCACCATGAGATGTCGATAGTTGTTTAGTATTGGCGCCTGACCCGTCAGCTAAGAAGACCCAGTAATGGAATAACCTTACCAAGATGAAGGACAGAAGAATTGTGGTAAAGGTTATGCCACCACTTGAAGAGTCCAGAGAAGGAATTATACTAAAGATCTGAGAACACCGACCCTGTCAAGGATAAGGATGGAGTATATGAGTATTGATGGAACCGTAACCATGCTTCTAAGGGTGGTAGCACCCCAGACCCCCTGTGATGATCAATGGATTTTGAAGACCCCAAACCCTAACCTATTTCTTTCTAGCCTCTCCGAATCTCGAGGACGAGATTCATTTTAAGGGTGGTAGGTTTGTAACATCCCAAAATTCTAAATTTTGGAATGTTATAATAAATAGATAGGTTTGATTGTTCGTTGGATTGTTGTGTGATTGATTGACTGAAAGTGAGTGAATTCGAAATCTTTTGAAAGTTAAATGAGAGGGAATAAAAGGACTTTCCCAACCTTCATTTTTCTTTTATGATCTCCGTGCATTCAAATTCTTTTCATCACAAAACCCTGGAGAGATGATGACATGACTTCTTCCATTTATTTAAATGAAAAGGGGTGTTGAAAATATTTGAATTTCATTTGAAAATATTTCCCATTTCTGAAACTTTATGCAACTCAATGATTTTCACGAGAGAAGATAAAATGACTTCTTCAAAACGAATGGAATATGAGTTGGGAGTTTCAAAGGTCAAATTCAAAGTCCTTTTGGAAATTATTTTTAATTTGGAGTTAATTGAGTCTTATTCAAATTATTTTTCTCCAAAAAAAAATTATACAGAAAATAGGGTAACATGATTCCCTACATCAGAAAATTGGAGAAAAATAAATTTGAAATCATTTTGGTATTTTTAAAATGATTTTTATTGGATTTTATTAAGGCAGTAGCACTGTTTGATTTATCTAAATTTGTGTGGATTTTATTTGACTTTACAAAAATGTCCACGTTGTAGGAAATCTTTTTCTGAAAATTTTGAAATATTATATGCCTATATAATATTTTATTTTATTTTCATTTTCTTTTCTTTTCCCTCTGTTTAAAAAAAACTTCGCCGACTAGGTCGGCCCAGCTCGCCCGTCGTCCCCGACCGGGACTCCTCCCGGAGTCCGGCGCCGCCACGCCGTCACTGCCCCTCGCCCACGGGAGGCCTCGCCTCCCGCGCCTATAAATAGCGCCGCCCGGAGCCCCGCGCGGCCCCCTCTCTCTCCCCTCTCCGCCCGCATCTCGCCGCCGCCTCGCCGGGACAGCTGCCGCCGCCTCGCTTCGTCCCATCGTCGTGGACCGCCACCGACGCCGCCATCCTCCTCGCCGCGACGCGCCGCCCCTCCCCGACCTCTCCATCGCCCTCCTGGACGACCGGAGCCGCCGGACCTGAGCCGCCGCCGCCGCGTCGCTCCGCCTCACCGCCGCACTTCGCCGGGAACCGCCGCCGCCACCGGTTTATTTGCCCGAGCCGGTATAAACCGTGAACCGCCCCGGTTTATATTTTTTATTCGTTTTGGTTTTATTAAGAAAACCTAGACTAGATCTGTTTTTCTTAGGTTTTATTAAACTGTGAACGTCTACTGTTTAGATCCTATAAACGAGCGTTCACTATTTAGTTTTTTTTCTTTTTCTGTTGTTTTCGGCCAGGGACCCATCTGTGAATAATTTATTTACAGATTAGCCCCTGATTTTCAAACGTCTACAACTTTTTACTCGTTTATCCAAATCCAATGAAACCAACGCCCACGTCTTCGTTATGATCCCCTCTATCCAGTAAAACAACTTAAACATGTTTTTGAAAGTTTTAAAATTTAATTTCAAACAGATTTGTATTCAAACTTCTTTTGTTCATAACTTAAGTTCCGTAACTCCGTTTGAGTTGATTCTTTTTGCAAACCGAAGCTCTTGACCTAAACTTTCTGATAAGGCCAAATCCATATTATTTTGGTATTGTTAGAAATTGTTTTATGTTGCAAGAGTTATTTGCTTGGTTTTGAAGTTTTCCGAATTGTTTTCCTCGTTCTTTCTGATCTTTTGAGTGATTGCTTATGTGTGGTTACCATTGCTTGCTTGCGATAGATTGACCGGAGTGTGACGAGTAGATCTATCAAGAGTGTTGAGTGCGAATCATCTTCATCAACATTGCAGGCAAGTTCACACTTTGATCATAGCCCTTTCATACCCAGTTTTTTTATGCATTAGATTCAACCCTCAAACAATTGCATGATTAGGATCTGATTAACATGTGGGTATTGGGAAGTAGTTGATGAGGTAGTACCTATTGCCCTGTTTACAATCAAACCCTTGGGAGTTACTTCTACGTTGCTATTATATTGCCATGCTATGCTCGTAGACGTGGATTGGGTTTGAGAGATATTCATGACAGATGTGAGATTGTTAATAATGGTTTACTTAAGGTGGCAACTAAAACTCACATCTGGGTGGATTGAGGCACCTGGAGAACCCAGTGTTGTCTGTTTGTATAAGGACCGCCACCCAAGCTCAAAGGGATCATAAGATTATTCATGCTAGAAACTTCCGTGTGCAGCCACAAGCCATTATGGGCTCTGGCATAGTTGAGTAAGTTGTGTGAGCTCTTGAAGAGGTGGACTAGCAGATGTAGGGGGATTGTAGGTGTAACGGTCTGCCCGGAGTAGAGAGTAAATGCTTCTGAAAGACTGTGTCTCGATCATCCGTTTCTCAAACACCATGTAGTGCGAGAAATCCAACGGAGGAGATCGAGTCTTGTGGGGAAAAGTGCGCAAACCTCTGTAGAGTGTACAAACTAATCATGATTAGCCGTGTCCCCGGTTATGGACATCTTGAGTATCTAGTTCTTGGATTATCCCGTTGATCTCATCATGTTACTTAATTTAAATTTGATTTGGGTTTAATCACGTTCTTAATTGGGATTGAGATGCTGTCAACCATCTCAATGTTTCACAACCACAATGGTAGTTAAATAAAATTTATTCCTTTGCAGTAGGGAAAAAATGGCTTTTCGCAAAAACATTATAACCATAGAGCTTTTCCACCAGCCATATATGCATGTAGTGATAGCCTTTGTTCATCATTTCCCTATGGTGTGAATTTGCCAGCATATTCCATGTGCTGACCCGTTTTCGGGCTGCAACGTTTCATGTTGCAGGATATCTTACGACGAGTAAGTGATTCGTTAGGGTTACGATTTCTACACTCAACTTTGCCGTTGGTGTTGATGGGAATCCACAACCTTGTTACTTCCGCTATTTGGATTGAGGTAATAGTATTTACGTTACTTTATACATGTGATTTTCCTCTGTTATAAATCCTCGAGTACTATGTGTGTCAGCATACCGATCCAGGGATGACACTTAAGCACAGAGACTTGATCCATTCGGGTCGGGTCGCTACATTTCCTAAGGACTCAATGTAATCTTGGATCACTAAAATGAAAATGTAGAGTCTTTAGCTTTAACCAATCCTTTGTTCTTAGCATCTTGCAGGGGTTCCACATCCTCTTGTCCACGACACTCCATCTGTTGAACTTATCTGAAATATACTAGATAAAAACATTAGTCCAACAAGAGATATGTTGACATTAATTACGAAAACCACCTAGGGAGCACTTGTGCTTTCAGCCTTATAGTTGGGACGAAACTTCCTGATAGCAATAGCAAGGCGTCTTACCGGCCCAGGGTGCGTTTCAAGGATGTGGGACAATGTGTCCAGGCATTGGTGCTCCCCGCTGCAGAGCTCATCGTCGACGATGAGGTCCAGTGGGTGGAGTGCCGGAGGGGGCACCACTGCCGCGATAGGATAGTTGTCCACACGCTAGATTCTATGGGGAGGTGGGATATGATGGTTACCAACATCTCGTCGGGGAGGCTGCTGATGAAGTCAACGCTCGTTGGAGGTTCTTGCGGTTCTGGCTCGACCCGCCCCTGCTTGTTGGCCCGCTCGTCCTCCATCTCGCAGCAGGCGGTGATCCTCGACGATGGTGCTTGTAGATGAGAACGGAGGACTGTTCTACGTACCTTCCGGAGGCGGCCGAAATAGAAGTCCAAAACCAGCAACAAATTGCAGCGCTCGCAGCTCGCTTCCCGGTATAGTGAGCGTGGGCGGCTGACTACTCGTAGTCGTCCCGTCTAATCGAACAGCTGCCCGCGGTAGTAAATGGTTAGTTGAACACCCACGGTTGTAATAATATGACCGTTTGCGATAATAATGTGGTGGCTATTTGTTGAAAAATGCCTAGGAAAATCAATTAATAAAAAGGCAAAATGAGCCCCGAATAATTTCATATTTTTAGCACGACATCCCTATAGTTGCATGTTGCCTCTGTAAAATAAATCATGGGGGGAGATACAGCATATGTCGTTTCGCACACAAATCAGGTGACCAAGTTCCCGCTCGGAACCCTGAGGCTTCTTGAGAGAAGCCACGGTTTGTATGAAAGAAAATATGGGTCAAAGCCGAGTTGTAAAGGGCAACAATATCTAACTCTAGCTTACAAAAGGTCCAAAAGCACGAGGATTAATTGTTCATCAGGTTTACACAAAATCCAGATTGAACAGGACAATAAAATCTAACTTAACCAAAGTTTTCGGCAGTCACGATCGAATGGATCGGTCTGATCAATAAATTAAGATCCCAGGCCAGAGAATCTACTAGTACATGAAGACAAGTTGTTGTAAATAGAAGCGGAGCACGTTCAGAAGCCCTTTTATCCACCTGAAACTTCTTTATATGTTGTTCAATGTGTCCATCCGTGAGAAAGTTTTTGTTAAAAACCTTAATCCTCACACATAATAGTACCCTCGCATTTAACAGGAAGAATGTGACAAAGCAAGTGTTTGCATGGTTGGATGGATATCCTTCCAGCATTATTGTCCTCAAATGAATGTCATGAGAACTGAGAAAATCCCGACGCTTCTTATGCCACCGATAGGTTATATCTTTTTGTCCATGTGCTTTTGCCTAAATAGACATGAAGAATGAAAACCGTTAATGTCTAAAAGAGGGTATGTCGAAAGAGCGACAGCTGAACGGTTAATTCTAGTAAATTATATATGGGCTTTCAATGTGCTTGAAATCATCACCTCTATATACAAATTCTCCAGACATGGAAAGCATCGCAGCAAGCCGATAATCATGATCAGATCAAAACACCACATACTGATATGTAAGGTCATGACAGAATCCAGCACCATTGATACGGTATCCATGGACAAGATCTTCATTGAGCATAGAACATAATATTAGTACCAAAAATGTACTCCAAGATGATATAAAACTTATGCGCACAAACGAAAAATGCAGCTTATGATTACAAAAGTGTTGATGATATAAAACTGATGCGCAGAAATGAAATATGCAGCTTATGATTACAAATGTGTTCATGATAATATATAGTACCTGAATAAGTGTGGAGCCAACCACCATCTTGTAACCTTCAAGTGGATCAGTAATTACACCCAAGGTCTCTAGTTTAGGCGCAGAGGCCACAGTTATTTGCGAAGGTGCCTAACAATAATCAAGGAGTAACCTTTGGAGTGAATGGGCATCTCTGATGATGAGCTCCTCTGCTTTGAAGCAAATTCCAATGCTTACAAGGTGAGGCAACTTTATTTGGAGACAACGGATATGGATTTCTTTTCCAAAGTCAAGTAGAAAGCGCTCCAGGGCAGGGCGGCGGGAGTGGATGATGCTGTGTAGTGAGGCCTCCGACAGACCGACCACCACAAGCGCGAGTTTTTTTAGTAGTGGGGGTCGAAGCATTTGTACCAGATTGTCTGCTAGATGGCACCGGGCCAAGGTGGCGGTGTGGAGAGAGGTGGAAAACCATGAGATGGACATCGGTGATGATGGCACAGCTACAACGCTTGGAGGGAAGCTATTTGCGTAGTAATGGTATAACTCAAGATGCTGGAGTTTTATGAATTGACGGGATGTCGGCCATGGTGTCCACCGTGTAGGGTTTGTGCAGCGGGCTGCAAGCCGGGATGCATAGGCGTTGAACGGAGCCCTGGAGGGAGGAGATGATGGCTCCGTGGAGTTCAAAATCATGAACGACAGATAGCAGTCGACAGTCGAGAAGAGCCGCGGCGCGCCATAGGGTGCACCACCGAGATGCGAGGACCTGTGTGCGGTAGCCATCCTTGGTGGGGAGACGGAAGATGATCTCACTAAGGATGGCATCCTATAGATCGCTGATGCAGTCCGCCCGAGATTCTACGGGTTCCCCGGATCCAGGGGCGTGGCCGCTTCTGCCCGCGTTGCCGGCTGCATGATCTACAACCGACGGCGCCGCTGGCCGGAGCCTCATCGATGTAAAAAAGATATCAGGATGTTCATAAAATAGCACCTACATTTGCATGTAATTTTTATTGTTGAAAAAAGTATTTTATACCCTTTTTATTTTTGATAATGTTAGTAACATTAATAACCTCGGGTAGTTTAAATGATACTTTTGTCCTTAATGAAAATGATATGCACGTAAAGGTAATGTTTGTCTGAACATTTTGATATCTTATTTGCATATTTCTGAGTTCATATGAATTTGTTATGAATTTTCAAAGTATCAGTCAAACGGTCAAAGGGCATTCGGGTGACCTCGGGGGCAAATCTAAGGGAAAAACTGAGTAGAGTCGAAAAGTAAGGGCAAAACCGATGGGTAGGTTCCAACTAGGGGCAAAAATGCAATTGTCCCAACAATGAATCACTAACCATAGATATCATTCAAACAATCAATACACTACACGGATCTAATGAATCTTACTCTGATTTCATGGACTGGGTGAACATAACCATACAATTTTTATTCCAAGAAAAGAAGGGGGGTGGACTAACCGAATTTCCATCGGAGTCAGAGTCGTTGTCGGAGTAGCTGCGGATTTCTGGCTCCGACTAGGGAGGCATGACGACGTCGACGAAGTCAAGGTTGCGCTGCTGCCTGCAAGACCTCGACGGCCGCGACCACAACCTCTGTGCCCAGCTTCATGCATGGCGCGGGTGCTTCACCGGCCCTGGCGACGCCACTCCCTCTGATAGTGCGCTACAGCGGCATCCTCATGCACTCTAGGCGGCGGTGACAACTGTGGACGTGGGGTGCGGCCGCCTATTATGACTAGCGGATTGGGCGTGCCATTAATATGGAGCATTGGGAGCAAGGTGGGTGGTGGTCACATGAAACGCCCACGATGCGGCTATATCTCTCACGTGTCGAGGCACGACTTAGAGGCATAACTGCATTGTAGGTTTTGTCGCAAGAAGGGTCATTTTCACACAATCCCATGTAATGAACAAAAATGGGATAAAGAGGGTTGGCTTACAATCGCAACTTCACACAATTCATAAATAAAATCATACATCATTGAAGATACACGCATAGACTGACTACGGTCAAATCCAAATGAAAAGAAGATAACCCCAAATGCTAGATCCCCGATCGTCCCAACTGGGCTCCACTACTGATCATCAGGAAACGAAACATAGTAACGACCAAGTTCCTCGTCGAACTCCCACTTGAGCTCGGTTGCGTCACCTGCACTGGTATCGTCGGCACCTGCAACTGTTTTGGGTAGTATCTGGTGAGTCACGAGGACTCAGCAATCTCAAAACCCGCGAGATCAAGACTATTTAAGCTTAAAGGAAGGATGAGGTAATGAGGTGGAGCTGCAGCAAGCACTAATCAAATATGGTGGCTAACATACGCAGATAACAACAAGAAGAGAAGCAACGCAACGGTCGAGAAGCTAGAAGTGATCAAGAAGTGATCCTGAAACTACTTACGTTCAAACATAACCCAAACCGTGTTCACTTCCCGGACTCCGCCGAAAAGCGACCATCACGGCTACACACGCGGTTGATGTATTTTAATTGAGTCAAGTGTCAAGTTCTCTACAACCGGACATTAACAAATTCCCATCTGCCACATAACCGTGCGCCCGGCTCTCGAAAGTTTATACCCTGCAGGGTGTCCCAACTTAGCCCATCACAAGCTCTCACGGTCAATGAAGGATATTCCTTCTCCCGGGAAGACCCGATCAGACTCGGAGTCCCGGTTACAAGACGTTTCGACAATGGTAAAACAAGACCAGCAAAGCCGCCCGATGTGCCGACAAATCCCGATAGGAGTCGCACATATCTCGTTCTCAGGGCACACCGGATGAGACATCCTACGAGTAAAACCAGCCCTCAAGTTGCCCCGAGGTGGCCCCGCAATCTACTCGGTTCGGACCAGCACTCAGAGGAGCACTGGCCCGGGGGGGTTAAAATAAAGATGACCCTCGGGCTCGCGAAAACCCAAGGGAAAGGTATAGGTTGTTAGGCAAATGTAAAACCAAGGTTGGGCCTTGCTGGAGGAGTTTTATTCAAAGCGAACAGTCAAGGGGGTCCCATAAATCCCCAACCGCGTAAGGAACGCAAAATCAAGGAACATAACACCGGTATGACGGAAACTAGGGCGGCAAGAGTGGAACAAAACACCAGGCATAAGGCCGAGCCTTCCACCCTTACCAAATATATAGATGCATTAATTAAATAAGATATATTGTGATATCCCAACATATCCATGTTCCAAACATGGAACAAACTTCATCTTCACCTGCAACTAGCAACGCTATAAGAGGGGCTGAGCAAAACGGTACATAGCCAAACAACGGTTTGCTAGGAGGGTGGGTTAGAGGCTTGACACGGCAATATGGGAGGCATGATAAACAAGTGGTAGGTAGCGCAAGTATAGCGATAGAGCGAACAACAAGCAAGCAAAGATAGAAGTGATATCGAGGGTATGATCATCTTGCCTGAAATCCCGCTAGGAAGAAGACAAAATCCATGAAGAAGAAGACGAACCAACGTAGTCGAATGGAACCACACAATCGCAACGTAACCGGAACTACCAAGGAGAAGCGCAACCGGAAAGAAGAAAACATCATAGTAAACACACCATCACATAAACATGGCATGGCAAAGTGCAACAAACAACACTACAAATTAAGTGGAGCTCAATATGCAACGAGTTGCATATTGACGAGACACTACATCAATTATTTAGTTCTCTCTCGGTTATGTACCCAACAATATTAAATATTATTAAACATGGAAAGGGGTGAAGCATAAGTAAACAAACTATTTAGGCAAGTTTAAATGAGGCCGGAACAACAAACAACAATTCCGGAAAATCCTCATGTCCATATTTCGAATTTGCTACTGTTCTGCCCTAAACACAATTTTAATGTTGTTAAACAGCAAAATGAAGTGCACCATGTTAAACTAGGCATTTTTCTACCCCATTTACATATAAAGTTTATTTAAAATGGAGCTACGGTTATTTAGTTATGAAATAAAACATTTTAGCATGGCATTTAAGCAAATTAAAGCAAACATTATTTTAAACATTTTAAACATAGATGAAAGTAGCAAATTATGAAACTATATGAAAAACTAAACATTTTACATATTTAAACCATTTTAAACCGATGCATGGTTAATTAGTTATTACATACATTAACATGAGGGTTTTTCTGCAAATCTGCACTCTCTGGATAAATAGCTAAATTGCAGATCTGGAAAAAAACAAGACACGGGCCGAAATTGAATGGCCCAACAGTGCACAGGGGCAATCGGGTAGATGGGCTTGGGATTCTCACCATGGGCCAAGCCCAGGTCGGTGAAGTAGCAGGCCAGCGGGAAGCTGGACTTGGGCTTCGCAGGCACATCGAAGCGAGGCAGGGCGTGGTCAACGCGCGGTCGAGCGATGTGGAGTGCTGCTCGACCTGAAGCAGAGGGGATGCAGGGGAAGCAGGGCGGTGATGGTGCTGGCGGCGACGGGATCCGGGCGAAGAGGGCCATGGCGCGACGCGGGCGCTGGAACGGGTCTACGCAGGTGGGGGCGGCAACGCTCGCTCGTTCGCTCGAACCGGATGAAGCAGAGGCGACGGCGAGGGACTTGGTGCGGGGTCGTGGGGCTCCGGCAGCAGGGAGGCGCGTCCATGGTGAGGCAGGTGCGCGGACGATACGGAGACGCCAGATCCGGGCGGCGTCGCTCCCGGCAAGAACTTGGCGGCGGCGGTTCCTTGCTGCGGCAAGTACAGGGAGAGAGAGATGTGAGAGAGAGCGTTAGGGAAGGGAGAGAGACAGGGGAGGAGAGGAGCGGGACGAGGCCGGTCCGGGACATTGTTGCCGACGACGGGGTCGCCGGAGGGCGCGGCCTGCCGGTTGGTCGCCGGCTCAGGTAGAAGAGCTCGCCGGCTCGCGCGAGGGTTGCGGGCACGTGGCGGCTCGGCCTCGGGAACCAGAGGAGGCGCACAGGGAGGAGCTGCTGGAGGACGAGGAGGTGGCATGCGAGGTGAAGCTCAAGGCGCTCGTCGATGCGTGGCCGGGCTGCGGAGAAGATCAGTGAAAGGCGCTGGTTGGGTGGATCGCGCTGTGGTTGGGCGGATTGGTGGATCTGGAGGGATCCCGAGGAAGGTGGAGGCCGGTCGGGGAAGGATCCCGAGGAACAAGGTGAGTGGGTGGCGGCGCAAGGAGGGGAATAGGTTTAGGCTAGGGTTGGACTGATTTGGTAGGTGGTGGGCTTATGTATAACAAGTGAATTTTTGATAGGGGCATTTGGTCCCTCCGATTTTAATCGGACGGTCCTGAATAAATAGCTTAGGGGAGTCCAACAAGAAACCAAAGATATTTTAGGGATGTTTGGGGATGATCTGCATGCAACAGTGATGACTGAGCGGTTCGGGTTCGGGGCAGTTTCGGATGCGCACGCGAGGTGCTTGATGAAAGGCCGTGGAGACAAGGGGGTTTGATGGGCTCAGAGAAGAGAGAGAAGAGAGCGGTCTGATTGATCTGAGAGGAGGTCAATAGAGACAAGAAGAAGCGCCAACTACTAGCAGATGCAAGTTTTTAAAACATGACGACAACGGAGTCCCGATGCAATGCAAATGATGACATGGTGAAATGCAACAAACAAATAAAACACACTCGACAACGAATAACTGGAAGGCTTCTGAAGCGTCGGTCTCGGGGCGTTACATCAAAGGGCTGGCTCACCTCCCGGTGAGCCTGCACAACAGACTGCTGGCATGCCTGCCATCATTTCACACAGCTACTAGCACGCGCCCCGGTGACACTGCATAGCGAACACGCGGATGCCTCGGCCTCCCGGTCTGCCTGCTCGGCACACGGGACGCCTGGCGGCATGTATTTTTTTGATTTTACTTTTTGATGATTAATTATGCCGCTTTATTGCTTAACCGAAGCACGACACGTGCATTGTTGGTCTAATGCACACGGTTCGAATAAAGAGTCCGTTTGCGATATTGGTTGCTAATTATTGATAATTTCCTGTATGTAAGAACATTATATCAAAACTTGTCTCTAATTTGACAAAAATAATAGAATATCATAGTCTATTGGTGTCCATATGTCACCACGATAAGTTTCATAAATTTCAACTTAGTTTTGGATTTACTGGATTTTAAAATCAAGATTGTTGATGTTAGAAATTTCTTGCATGGGGACTAAACATGTTCCCAGGGACACATACACATATGATTTTCCCATCCATTTTGGTGCACTGTCACGGGTCTCATGTAGCTCAAACTTGATTTTTGCACATTAAATCCCTACCAAATCAATCAATGTATAAAAACAGACGAATGGTATCTATTTTTTTTCAATTTTTAACACTAAACTCATTTGGTCGCATGTTCGCTGCAGAAAAAGTTTGACATGCATCTTTGGGCTACAATGCACGCGGTGGTCCTAGGACACTCACTACCGTGTGACGCTCTCTGTGGGCCCGTGAGGTCATCGTCCGTCATTATGACCTACGGCGGGAGAGGTTAATTTGACCAACAAGGATGGTCATTTTTTGGTTCGTGTTACATACGGTATGAGTATATATATATAGTACGCGTCGAAAGGGTGGGAGCAACATATACTATGCGTCATATAGGACAGTCACTCGCGTGTGATGCTTCCATCCGTGGGCTCGCGAGGTTGTCCTCCATCACTTTGACCCAAAGAGAGAGGTTAATTTGACCAACAAGGAGGTTTTTTTTTGGGTTTGTGTTGTGGTAGGATTATATAGTACGTGTCGAAGAGGGGAGAAGGGGGCCAACACATACTACACACACGTCATGAATGACCTCGCTCCATGTGGGGACTTTTCAGATTCCAAGGCAGGTGCCACATCAAAGTTGTGCATATTGGGTATTCAAACATCACCAACACCTCACGTGCAGAAGATGGTTGTCACTCACTCGCCTGCGACGCTTCCCTTCAGTGGCCCGCAAGGTCGTCGTCCATCTAATTTGACCCAACGAGAGAGGTAAATTTGACGAACAAGGAGGATTATTTTCGTGTTGTGTTACGGTAGGAGTATGTATATCTATATGTTTGTCAAATTTATGTCCCCACATATGTTTGGGGCATGCATGATGTGGTTGTATACATCTAGTGTGATGAACAAGAAGAATCCACCCTTTAAGTCCCCACATATGTTTGGGGCATGCATGAAGTGGTTGTCTTTTGACACTCTCCCTCGATTGGTTATCATCGACGACCTATATATTCGTGGGCCGGCGTGGACGTCCATCACTTTGACCGACAATGAGAGAGGTTACCAGGGTGGATTCTTTCTTTTGGTTCGCGTTATCGTATAGTCGTACATCGATCATGGTGACATTTCGGAACTATGTTTGAGCGCATGCATACACATGAATCCCTATATATACTATACACGTCATGAACCCTCACACCATGTGGGTACTTTCCGGTTCCAAAAGTACGGTGCCACATCAAAGTTGTGCATTAGGTATATTCAAACACCACATAACACTTCCAAACATATGGTTGGGCCACATGCATAGTGGTTGTTTTCAGGCACTCCCTCACGTAGTTATCGGAAGAAGCTAGGCTATTTGTGGGGCCGCGTGTGGTAGTCGTCCATCACTTTTACCCAACAACGAGAGAGGTTATACGACCAAGGTGGTGATTCTTCTTTGTTAGTGTTACAATATGTCTGGTGAGATGCCCCCCCCCCACCGACACAAACTGTGTGTGTGTGTGTGTGCTGGGGGGGCAACTTCACACTTGCTAAACCTACGTGGGGTTGGGGATGTCCGGTAAATTTGCCAGGCACATTGCCAGATCAAATTTGTGAATTGGGTATTTAAATATCACACGACACATTTTCACACACACACACACACATTGGGCCACCGCGAGTGTGGTTCATATGTGGTCTCACCCATCTCGCACCACAAGAAAACATTTGTGGGCCCGCACATGGTCCACATTTGAGGGGAAGCAAAAAGGGGGTGGGGGTTGACCATGATGTACTCCTTTCGATTTTGTGTTATGGTAGGGTGAGATGTCAGACCTAGCTATTTGGGGCCATGCATTCATAGCTACGATTCCCCTCCCGCCAACACGAAGTGGGCCCGCACATGGTCCATCTTTAACCGGAAGCAAAAGGTGGGGGGGTTGACCATGATGTACTCCTTTAGTTTTTGTGTTATGGTAGGGTGAGATGTCAGACCTAGCTATTTGGGGGCATGCATTCATAGCTAGGATTCCCCTCCCGCCAACATGAAATGTGTGTGTGGGGGGGGGGACTAGCAATAATAACGTGCGCTTTGTGCGACAGATACCACATCCAAGTTGTGCATTGGGTATTTGAACATCAAACCACCCTCTTCATACATATATTTGGTCCACATGCAAGTGTGTTCGTGTTCTGACCCTTTCACACGTTTTTTTGCCAAATTTATAAACAACAGACGAGTCGGATGCAGCACCTGTTTGCAATTGGGTACGCAACAGACACGGTTCCCACGGACTACCCATGTGTTGTGCCCGTGCCCCTATCGCCCACATCATCACAGTAGACTAGGCTCCACGAGGCTTCCCTCCCTCGCAATCTTGAAAATATCTACCCGCCTAGAGCATTTTTCTGTTTGATAGCACACGATTTGTATGTGTGGACCATGTGCGATGTCTGTTACTCCCGCTCTGGTTCAATCAGTTGATCCAAATTTTCAGTAGCCCCGGCATTTCACTCCCGCCTCCATCCCTCGCAATCTCAAAACTATTTTCTCGACTGGAGTCTTTTTCTGTTTGATTGCACACTATTATTATGTTTTAACCGTGTGTGATGTTTGTTACTCACTCCCCGCTTCAATCCCTTGATCCAAATTTTCGGTCGCCCCACCATTTTACTCCCACCTAGTGAAAGTTTGAGTACCCGTGATATTTCCTCAAACACGACCTTGGACCCCCTCCACACCCCCCCCCCCAAATCCTACGCTCACCTCAAATCCCCC
>NC_057802.1:247087913-247106064 GCF_018294505.1 Triticum aestivum | reverse complement strand
GCTCACACACACACACACACATCACCCCTCCCTCGCTTGAAACCCTAGTTAGGTCGCCACCGCCGCCATCGACGCGCCGCCTCCATCGTCAACCTCTGTCGGTCTTCCCGTGCAGGTTACGCACCAATATACATACCCTCGCCACCCTGAGTTTCTAAGATGACGCCTGCAAAACGCCCCCTTTCCAACAGATCCTCATCCCCATCCCCCTTCCCCAGTCCAAAGTGTTGCAGCCTAAGTCCGGCTACGCTTCCCGGGGAGCTCGAGGAGCGAATGGCCCAAGAGAGATTTACCGCGACCTCTTTGCCTGGCGTCGACGAGCTGGCCCCCGAGGAATTTGACGACAATGACTGGCCGCAGGATTTCAATCAGCGGGCTTGAGTATTATTGCATGTCGCGGACGCCGTCTATGACATCGAGGTCGTCGACAGCGATGAAATGACGCGGGCTATTTCACAGGTTAAGTTGCCCACCCCCAACCCATCGGGTTCTATAGCCGTCGATCTCATCGATGGCCCTGCCGCTGATCTCCTGTAGCTTGTTATGAACAATTTGCCATCCTTCATCGCCATGGAGCCCATTTTGTCATTTCTAAAGGACACGTTCTATGATGCTAGCTTGGGAGCCTCAGCTGCCAAGTCAGACCTCATCGACGGCGACCACGAGGAGGAGCCCATCTGTGACAAGTGAGGAAACCCATGATTTGTTTTGCCGCCTCTACACCGGGGTATCCCATGATTTGTTTTCTCAAACCCCTTTTGTAGTGAGAACCTGTCCAGTATTTATTGCTATATTTTGTTGTTTGCATTATGCCTTGTTTATTTCTACGGTTTTTGGTTGTTCGGTTGTTTGTAGTTAGCATATGTCTTGTTCCAATTGCCATCTTTGGTTGTCCGTAGTATGCCTTGTTTATTTCAGTTATTCACAACGTGATGTTCTATATGTGCTAGTATGAACTATGCATTACAATTTCATCAATACCAGTTTTAACAATAGCTCTATGAATTACTATATTTGGTTGCTGTTAAGCATGTTGTATTTAAAACTCCTTTCCATTTGATTTAAGAATAACCAGTGTACTTAGACCAGCACAATACACGTTTGAATGACTATGTTTGCTTGTTTTTAAAATGTTAGGCCTGTTGTCGTTAATAACACACCTTTCCACTTCTTGTTTTTCTGAACTAGCATGCTTAAACCTTCGCCATGAAGCTATCATTTGGATATTATGTTGTCTACCATGGATATATTTGGTTAATGTTTAGCATGTTCTTCTTAACATGCCTTTAGATGTACTTACACAGGATAATATTGGGAACATCTGTTGTTTACCATCGAGGTTAGTTTCATCCCATGGCTTACATATACTCATTGTTTAGGATATCGGTAGCTGGTACCATATAGGCCGGGGGCAGATAAGGGATTAATCAGTGATATGGACTTTTAACTGAAGATATCTGTAATCCATTTATCGGTAGGTTAACTAGGGTCATATCTAATATATGTGAGGCTACATAGCATCACACATTGTACTGAATGTCTGAATATGCAATCCTAGGCTACATAGCAACAAGGAAGAGTGTTACCTTAATATTTTGCTCGTGTCTAGATATACGTAGAAGAGCAGCAGCAACAACGACAACACAACAACAGTTAACTGCAGTTAATCGGCCGATAATTTGTAAAATGCAATAAACTCCGTCCGACCCATAATATAAGATGTTAATTCATCCAATGTGTGAGTATATTGGATGTTATAAGATATTATATAATGGGACGGAGGGAGTTTTGTACTACATCATTGTGCAATACAACTTCTAATATTTACTTGGTGCTTTTAGGTACATATGTCATTGGTAATGATCTGTGCTTCGACCCTTTCTGTGTATGGGGCAATGAGATATTGATGAACCAACATCAAGTGAGGAAGCTGATAAAGATTGTTAGTAAAATGGGTCAAAAGATGGCAATTAAACTATTTGTTTACACTTTATCCAAGACAACAGCGAACTGGAGGATGGTACGTAAGAACTCTACAACCTTCTTTTTACTGCCCATAATGAGTTGTGTTAGATGACTATGTCTGAATCTTTTTCCTTTGCAGTGGTTCCCAAAGCAGTTTACTCAAGATTACCACTCAAACTACATGATTGGTGGGCATGCAAAGGTCAAAGTATTTCTACCAGAACACGATGACTATCTAGTTGTGTTCATGAAGACAGTGAAGGATGGGCGGTCGGCTATCACAAGGGGTTGGACTAGAGTTGTGTGTGCCTTCCGCGTGGAGGAGGGCACAATATGGGAATTCTGCTTCACCTTGTTCAGCAACCATAATGTCTTTCGCCTCTTTCTTTATCGTCTTTAATAGTACAAGTATTCAACTGTGGTTCATCATTCTTTATTTGGTGCTTATGTAATTCTGGAACATATGTACCTGTGAATTGAATAATGCATTGGTTGTTTGAATCTGATGGATATGAATAAAGCTATAACATACTTCCAAATTCAAATTTGGTACAATTTTAAATAGCAGCAATTAAATTAGGGTGAAATTACGCTCTGTGGGTCACTATAACGCACACGGTCGGTAAAACACAAATGTGTGTGATATACACCATAATCCGACACGGTTCATAAAGAGGAAACGTGTATGAGCATGCACACAGTTGTCGTTTGCAAAGCGTGTATGATGTTAGAAAATATCACAAATGGTGCGAGCAAACTAAATGGTTGTGATAGTCACCTTATCAAACACGATTTACAATCATGAACTGTTTCTGATGTGGTACGCATCGTAAACATTGCACCAGAGAATAGTGCATGCGATAGTTATCCTGTACGACACTGTTACGATGGTCCGACTTTTTGTAATCCTATTCGACACTCGTACGGTGATTAGCTAATCTTCTTAATTAGTTATCGCATACGGTTCAGGAAAAGTGAATGTGTGTGATTGCCTGCTTGTCATACATGTTCTATAATCGTGAACTGTTTGTGATGGGCTGCACGTCGTAAACACGGCACCACAGAATACCGACTGCGATGGTAATGCCAGCACACACGAGTAGCAAGGATGGAGTGTTTTGGATATTATATATATCCCAACACTATTTTCTAAAGAATCGCTTTTGGGATAGGTGCGGGCATCGCATACGCTTTGTTCTGGAAAACGTATGCATTCCTACTCCCCATCCCCGGCGATTTCTGGGTTGTGTGGGAAGGACCCCCTATTGCCAAGACTAGCAAGGCGACGGTTTAAAAGGCCGTCACGGAAAGGGGTTAAAAACCGTTTGTATAGCAGCTCGCTATACTACTGCGCCTAGCAGCTCTGAATCTTTTGCACGATGGATGGAAAACTGCTCATCACACTTCCTCTGCAATATATCCATTGTGCACAAAAGGACTGGCACGGTGATATCACTGCCAATTGGCCATGCCGCCTACACCGGCCGATGAAGCTCTTGCTCCCCGACCTGCTCCGGCTCGTTCTCCTCGCCGAAGATGTAACGTAGGAAGGGTCGACGTTGAAGCATCGATCGTTGCCTGGCATGCTTGGAATAACTAATGGTAGATGGGCGTGGACTAGATTTGCGCGCAGTGTCGCTACGGTGCGTTGCCGCCTGGGTCATCTGGAGCAAGCCACTACCTGGTGGCGGGAAACCGATTAGGAAGAGGCGGGAAGCATTGGCCTAGATTGCGGTACATGTGTATAACATCATTAATTTCTACATTGGTCGTCTGTGTTGGTATAGGTACTACCACCGCCATGGTTTATTGGCCCCCTTCATGTTTTGTAGTGCCAAAATTTGACCTTACATTAAACTAAGAATATATTAATGCATGTCATCAAAAATAATATTGTTGGAAGGCTATTCCCGACTATGTTCAACTGCTATATGCAATAACTATGCACGTGCTTGCTCGCTGATTAGGCGGCCGTGGCGTGCTTTGCTCGCATCTCTCCACACGCTCTACTCACCGTTTAGGCACCGAGGCTCCTTCGGGTTGCGTCCCTATGCATGCTCTGCTCGCCGTTTAGGCGCCAAGGCGCGCTCGGGTCGTGTCCCCGCGCGCTCTCTGCTAGCTGTCTGGGCCGGCGCATGATCACGTTGTGGAAGCTTTAGTTATTTGAGTTCATATTAATTATACCTCCAAAGCCGGAATCATCCAGCTCTGGAGGTATAATTAATTAACCTAAACTATGATCTCTGACGCTTGCTCCCGTCGCGTTGCTTCATCCTGTCGTCGGCAATTGGGGGTATGCCGGTATATGTGGGTATGCTGGCAACTGGATCAGTAGCGAGTCCACGCCGCCGGCCATTGCTATGGTTATTTGTAGGTAGCAGCTGGCTAGGGGATTGGGGATTTTACAATTCACCCATGTGTAGCGCGGGAAGCCTCCACTGGAGCGTGGGAGGACTAAGTGGAGCACACAACCTAACAATTGTATGTCATGTCACGTGTTATCACACACGTGTTAACACAAGGAAACATATGTGTAACTTACTAATCATCGCACATGAGTACTCGCACACACATCGTGTGCGATACTCATAGCCATCACAAGCAACTAGTTTGCATTTTTCAAAGTTCTTTCTACACACAGAATCGCACATGAATTAACTGTAGTAACCGTCTGTGTTATATTTACTCATCGCAAATAGTTCATCCGAGTGGGCTATTTGCCGTGTATCACACACATATTGTTTACATGAATCATTTGTGTTCTTTTGGCTCATAACAAATAGTTCATCTATGTGAACTATATGCCATATATCACACACATCTTGTTAAGTTGAACCGTTTCTGTTGTGTTGCCTAATCGAAAACAGTTAATCCGAGTGAATTTTATGCGGATGTTGCACACACCTTGATCTCATTGACCATTTCTATTGCGTTCCCTAATCGCAAACAGTTCATCCAAGTGAACTATATGCCGTATATCGCACACACCTTGATATGGCTGCCCATTTCTGTTGTTCTGGATGATCGCAAATAGTTCGTATGGATTAACCGTATGCCACGCATCACACATGCAAGTACAATCTGAATCGTGTATGATGTCTCCACCATCGCAAACATTTCGTATCATTTTTATAGTTATTTTACACCACCGTTTGCGATTAATGCATCGCACACAATTTTGTCGAAGGGTCTCTAATTGTATTGTCGCGTTTGGACCATCATGCAGTAGTGTCATCATCATTCTAGAAGTTGTACCACCTCATCGTCGTCATCATCGTAATCATATAACAACTCAATCATCATCCGTAGTCATGTAATAACTGACAATCATTCTAGCACAAGTACTACCTAGGACCTACTCGTCTCTACCGGGTAAAAAATCATAAAATAGGTAAACCCCTCCGTCTCCAAAATAGACAATAGAGATCCACCTGTCTCCAACATGTGGCCTGCACATGTTCATGTTGTCTCCAATTGGTTGTCTGCACGCATTCATTGCTTTGCTCCATCGTTTGATATCGAGCCTTTCATCCTTTAGAGAAAGCGAGTATGCACTCTGGAAAGCCTGCGGATCTAGTCGTAAGATAACCATACTCATATGATCTTCAGTATACATCAGGTTGGGCACAACATCCTTCGGGAGCTTCTGTTGAAGAACATAATAGTTACACAGTTAGCATTGTAGTTTACTTAAGAAGAATGTAGGCAACCATAGTTAACAAAATCTTACCATGTTATTTGCACTGATGTTACCCTCGTGCAACTTGTGGACAAGTGGCATGTATCCACTATAATTTTGGCCAATTTGATATTTCATCTCAAAAGTCTCAACATCATTTATAAATGAGACAAGAGAATTTTCTCCTGCGAAGTTAGCTCGGAGCGATAACTGTAGTTGATCTTGTCTACAACCTTTCGTGTATTTCTTGGAGAAAAGAAATAAGTTGTTAATTATAAATAAACAAGTTTATTAGGGCTGATTACCAACTAAACAATATAAATTACTTAACAAATTATTAACAAGCTCGCATAGAGGTAGAACTGGAAACATGTCAACATCCACCCAAATGTCGATATTATCTTCATGGTTATCTTCAAGAACAAGATCGAAGGTTATTTTCATATACTCCTGAAATCCATAGGCCTTGCATAGTCCCCTCCAATTTGATCACCCAAAATTTGAGTGATTTTACTACATTGTACACTAAAAAAAGACACATCCATGACATTTTGGGCCGAACGAAAAAATTCTGACACTTCTATGACGATAACTGTGACAAAACCCGGTTTCATCATAGATGTGGTGGGCTCCTACTTCTATGACAAAAAATCATGACAGAAAATGGGCTTTTCGTCCTGGGCGGGCCAGAGACGCAGCTGCATGACATTCTTTGGGCTGTCGATGACGGAAAAATTTGTGGTAGAAGCGAGGGCGAGGAAAATATCGCGGAGTTCCCGGTTACGGTGGGTGGTTGGGGCCGAGCGATGCACTGTGGTTTGCGCGTTTCTCTTGTGTACGCGCGTGTGTGCGAGGCTTTGGCTAGCTGAACCCGAGTGATCGCATGTTACCGAACCCGAGCGATCGATCCCTTGGTTGTTAACTAAACCCGAGCGATTCATTAACCGCTGACTGAACCCGAGCAATTCCTTCGCTGCTGCTACTAACTGAACCCGAGCGATCGATCACTCCTGCTACTTACTGAAGCCAATCGAGCCCCCATTCGAGACGTAGCCACCCGGTGTTGTATTGCCTCTCGATGAACAGTGACCGTTGCTACCGTGTACGCGGTACGTAGAACGAGTCGAGACGTGGTGAGTCGAGCCGGTTGGTTGGCTGAGGATGAACAGTTCCTTGTGGGGATTGGATGAACATGACCCCGTGGTAGTAGGTCGTTGCCGCTGGATGAACAGGACCCCGAGGAGGCTGCCGCACCCCAGCCAGTTGGGGATGGATGAACAGTAGCCCATGGAGGCTGGAGGAGGTCGACGGTGGATGAACAGTAGCCCGTGGACGCCGGAGCGAGGCAGTAGACGGTGGATGAACAGGACCCCGTTTCGACTGTAGGCGCTCCAACACAAGTCCGTTTCCTCCGTTTTGTAGTATGCCACACCTCTCCCGATCAACAGGACCCCATTTGGACCATAGGTGCTCGAACACAAGTTTGTTTCCTCCGTTTTGCGGTACGCCAGACCACTCCCGATGAACAGGATCCTGTTTCGACCGTGGCCGGTCGAACAGAAGGCCGTTTCCTCTATTCTGCGGTATGCCAGACCCCGTTTCTGCTGTTCCGTCCGAGCCGGTTGGCTCCCGTTGAACAGGATGCATTCCCACCTATTCGGTTGCCTCCCGACGAACAGGCATTGTTTCTCCGTTCCGACCCAGCCGGTTCGCCGCCCGATGAACAGGACGCCGTTGCTGCTGTCCGTTGCCTCTCCATGTACACAAGCCCTGGCTGTCCGTATATATGCGCGAGTACGCGCTCGAGACCCCGCCCGTATGTACGTACGTGGCCGTATTTTTTGCCCTGTGGCTATACGTACATGTACAGGACTTAGACGGGACCGCGTGAACTGCTATGTCGGGTGCTCTACAACGACATGTGTCGCTACTTACTCGGCCACGGTTCATCCTTGGAGAGAGACCGATCGACCAGTATGTACGTACACGTGCGCGACCAGACATACATACGCTTTGACTGGGTGGGTCCCAGCGGTCAGGGAGGATAAGGACGCACTTCCTTGCGGGCGAAGATATAGCTGGTCGGTCCCAGCTATCAGGGGGAGGAATCGTTTTTATTTTGCGAGTAATAAGGAGGCTCTTCCTTGTGTTCGAAGATGTAGCTGGTGGGTCCAGCTGTCAGTCTCACCGCGTAAAGTCCTCTTCCGATGGTTGTCCTTCCTTGACCACGTCGACCACGCTGCGCTCAGAGCACCAAGGCGATGGACGACGGCAAGGCCTAGGAAGGGAACGACACAGAACCGGGGAAGACGCAGCAGTGGATGCCCACGCGGAGGGGAGTACGTGGGTTGACTGCTTCGTGCTGCGGTGTGAGGCTGTATAGAGGGATCGCATGGCTAGGGGTGGCAGCACATCCAGGCACAGAAGGCAGGAGCAGGCAGCACGGCCGGCGCTGGTTTTGGCGGCTGGAGCAAGAAGAGCAGAGGCTTAAGAAGCATGACGACAGTTGGATGGACATCGTATGGTCACCGCAGCTAGAATCGTTTATATTGACTAAGTTGACAATGCCCTTGGTACGCGTCAACTTAGTAGGCCTAGAGGTCAGCCCTTGCAATATAACTTTTTCGGCTCATGTGTGCGAATGATCATCAGCCTTTTACTGTCGTTCGATCGAGCGAGGAACCAATTGTGCTTCCCTGTTTTTGGCAAAGGTGGTGTGATTACAAAGAGCAGTAACTGTAGGGACACTTCACCATATCAAAAAGGACATGCATTGTTAATGTAAGATCCGCATTATTCAGAGTATGAGTAGGATAATGCAAGAAACAACATTGGTATGCCCCTATTGGAATTGAGAGGAAAATACATGGAAATGTATACTAGGTTCAAAAATATAGAAGTGCCATGCATGGTTATACTCATGTTATCTCGCAATTGATTCTTCACAGGAAACTACCATGTCATGCATGTTATGTAATCATGTTCTGTCCTCATAAACAAATTCTTCAAGGAAACTAACAGACCATGCATTGTTATATACTCACGTTCTGTGAGCAAAATTTTTGTGAGGATTTTATTCTAGCCATTGATTGCTGAAGGGCAAATATAGGTATGTACACATGGTAAGAATTACAGGATTTTACTACTTCCAAATATAGAGTTCTCCATATGCACATTTACTCCCCTAATGTATGGTTAGATGAAACCAACAATGTGATGCATGTTTCTACACCATGAAAATGAGGAAACTAACACGGCCACTGATACACACTCATATTTAGTAGTATATAGATTACTATACAATAAGGAGAAATCCACATATTCCTAACCGTTTGATTATTCAGGGGTACAAATTGGCTATAATGACATGGTCACAATCGCATGAATTAACTCATTCCAAATATAGCTGTTTTACGGCGTCTCCAATACATTGCCATAGTTCTACTCATATTCTAATCAAACAGGGATATGCCAATCATCACAAAAAGTTCAAACTGTGTCATGGCGTTATCATTAACATTAGACGGAAACAAATTAGATGCACCATCCCAGCAATACCTGGTGCCATCTGCTTTGTCGATTGCGTAGATGATGCCATTGTGTTCAATAGCATTAGCATCACCGAAGTGTGTATCAGCTTTGACGATCCACTGCGAGGTGAGTTGTCTCTAGCTAAAGAAGGCACCAGCGGAAAGATAGGCGAGTCTGCGGTCGAACAAGGCAATTAGCTTGAAGTCTGCGTAACTCGTATCTCGTGTAGGCACTTGGAAGATTACAATCTTCTGCAAAACAAGGTCCGTCCAACTGATGTGGTAATCTAGACAACTTGGACCACGATGGTAAAACCCTATATAATCCAACGTATGAAGGATAATCTCATGGGAGGTGTGGAAGTTCACGAGCACCAACTTTTTCCGGTCTTCTCTGACGGCAACCATCCAGTGGTAGTTCATGCCGATCCAGTACATACCTGCCAAGAAGTTTTGGGCGATGGTGATCGGATGGAAGTCGAGGGAAATGATGTACGGTGACACACTACATACCCTCAAAGAAGTTTCGGCTAATTGAGGTCAGATTGAAGTCGAGGGGCATCATGTACGCCTCTATATCATGGTGAGCAAATCTCGGAAGACTAGATAGCAGTAAGCAGGGTGTCCTAAAAAGCTTAGGACTCGTTTCAACGATGGCCGTGTGCATGTCCCTCGAGCTTGCAGCCAGCCGCACGGCGCTCAACATATCCATACACGAACAACAGAGGTCTTCGATGTCACTGGGGAGATTGCTCCAATCGCGGCTCATATGAATGCTGCGCGGTTCGCGTTCTCCCATGGTGGAGTTTCAAAGGTGGGGTTTTGGGGGGCTTGATTTACGGGGGAGAAGGCTCTCGGTGCTGGAGCGGCTAGCAAGGGAATAGTTGTACTGGGGGAGGCGAGCGAGGCGAGGGTATGTGGGCGCATAGTGAGATGATGAAGAGTGACCTCAGGATCTCTAGCGGGATGGAGATGGAGATGGAGTGGTGCTAGGGGAGTGGGAGACGAGGCGAGGCATGCGATACAGTGGTGGTGACAGTGACTGCACAGTGCACAAGGTGAGGCTGACTTTGGTAACCCGAACATGCCGCCTGGACTAGTGTCACCTTGGGCGCAGGGTCTTGTCACTTCACTATGAGGACCAGATGAATAATATTTTGACCATCAAGTGTACCACAGTTGTACTACTACTAGTAGGAATATACTGAGTAGTACTATATAGTGGAAATAGGTCTCCGATGCTAGCATGCCTCTAGGTTCACTTCATCCTCCAAGTATCATCCATACTGCGAGCAGAACCAAATGTTGTGTCTCCCACACACGTGCCAATATCCATCCGAACCAGCTACGACACATTTTTTATATCTGTTTGCATAGGCCCCACCTGTCATCAGGGGTGGAGAAATAAAAAGGAATCATAAAATGTCTCGTCATGATGATTCGAAAGAATGACCTCAACTAGCCAGTGGCACATGTAGCGCTAGAAGGATGGGCACATACACGGACATGTACCACTCCTCAGTCTACCTGCATAGCCTTTTCTTTTAGTCTACCTAGCCGTCTAATCAACTGCCTGCAGGCCACTTCTCACATTTACTTCTCCATCGGGAACCGATTTTCCTCGGCTTCTTCACCTCTCCTTCATCTTCATTTGCATCCAAACCCCACTGCATTCACATTGTTTTAATCTCTTCACATACTCCTGGAGTAATTCCGAAGCCCCTTTAAATAATCATCATCTTCAGTTAGACTAGCCATCTAATCCTCATTCTGCAAACCACAGCCCTCTGGTCTAGCAGAACCAAATGGCGAAAGAGATCCAGATGCAGGTTTTTAGCGTCCAACATGTCCTCGTCGAAGGCTCGTTGAGCATAGTTGCGACCGTCACCGACCACCCAAGGGTTGTTCGGAAGTGGATCAACAATGTATCCAGCTCCCTCCAAAAGGTAGAGATGAAGGTCATCGATCTCGACGTAGAGTACACGGAGCGTGCCACTAGGAAGATCCAACGTGCCGCCATCCTTCAGCTGTGCCTTGAATATGATGTTTTGGTGCACCACATCATACACGCGCCCTACATACCAGGTGAGCTCCATGATTTCTTGTCTCGAGAGGATATATACTGCTCTGGGGCTGCCATTGAAGGGGACAAACAGAAGCTGGCGCCGTACAACCTTGATTGAAAAGAATCACTGACCTACAAACCAGAATCAAAATTGATGTAGAAGATTGTGATAAATAGACACCATCCCTATTCGACGTAGCAAATTTTGTGCTCGGTACAAATCTTCAGAAGGGTGACGACACGCTGGCATTAAGGTCGTCTCGATGGGAGAATTATCCCTTGACGTACGAGCGGATAAAATATGCTACCCTCGATGCCCGTGTGAGTTTCAAAATAGTTGCAAAGTCCAAAGAGCTTGTTGCGGAGCCGTCTCCCACAGAAAATGAGAAGAAGAAGAAGAATAAGAAGAAGAAGCTGCACCAGCAGTAGGGCATTATGGATGGATGAACTATTTCCTCTATTTAAAAAAATATTTCCTCTGTGTGTATATTGATATAGATGAACTATTTCGATGGTGTGCATGTCTTTGGAACAAGTAGCAGCGTAGGTCCGCTTGATTATAAGGAACTCTTTATCCGCCTAGCTTTCTCTACTAATCCTTCCAGTGATCGGTATGCAATGCATGTGTCAGTACACATGACAACTTGTCCATGGAAGTTGAACTACTGCGACCATTATGTTTCATACACTACCACTTGCGATTCCCACGACACCGCTCCAACCCAAGACACCATGTCCCATGACGTGCGCCTCACCCATCTCGGCTGCATCGCCCCTCTGCCTTTGTGTGCATGACATGTGGGCCAGCTGAAATGCGGCAAGCATCAAGTTTCTACCACATCAACACGCAATTCCCACGACGCCACTCGAACCCATGACACCACACGTCCCCCGACCTACGGCTCAACCCTCTTGGCCCACCGCCCTTTGCCTTCAGGAGCATGACATGTGGACCAGCCACCTATGGGGTCCATTGAAGCTCACTCCCGTGGCCCCCAAGAGGGAAATGTAACTCTTGCACCAGGCCTTGTGGTGCTATCGCTACACGAACTCGTGCCAAACTTGAGATTAGTTTCTTACTAGCAAGATGCTTGTGCGTTGCACGGAACATCAAGATGCATTTGTATGAGTAGTTTATCTTGTGGGAGAAAAGGATGAATGAGGGAAGGCCTTATTTGCAAATGTGGAGAGGGGTGTGGGTATCTTTTTGCAAAATTGCCATAGTTTCCTTCCATGGACATCTAGGGGCTGTTTGGATTGTGACTATGTTTGCCATATATTGCCACATTATTTTTGCCACTTTCCTAACTTGAGTTGCTCAAATTGTTAGCCACACTTTGGCTTGCCTAAGGGACTCTTGCCACACTTTTTGTGTCTATGACATGTAGGGTTCACTTCTCATAAAAAAATCTTGCCTTAGGTGTGGCTAGAACCAAAAACCCACCTTACTTGATCAAACTTGTCTAAGGCGAGGTGTGGCAAAGTGTGGAAAGATGTGCCTAGAAACCAAACAGCCCCCTACGCCTCATAACGCACCGACGTCTAGCTGTGGCACCCTCACCACGGCCAGGCCACCAGTGGCCGGTTCAACTCGAACGAGTGAGTCGCGAACGCTGCCGCGACAACGGCCACCTGGGCATCTCGAACCACTCTGATGCCGCTTCCCCGTAGCCGACCTGTGCTGGCACGTGGCCGCACGCCGTTGAGCCGCGCGTCAATGTACGACGGCAGGAACGCCTCCAGGCTTACTGGCTCAACTACGTCGAGTACATCACGTTCGCAAACTGGTATCTGTTGAGCAGGTTGCTCCTGCCCACGAGTGCACGCCTATATGTATCCAGCATTCCAGCCTATTCACTGAGTTGTACATCCTTGGGACGGTGCAAGCGGTCGGAATCTCGAGCCCAAGTCGAGCTATTTGCCCCGGGTAGATCACTGGCTCCCACCCCAGCTCCCACCTGGCCATCGTTGCCGTCGCACCACTCACGATCGGGAGTAGCACCCTGCCACTGATCTGGAGCGCGAGCTACTCAACGTCATGCGGCACGTCCCAACAGTCAAGCACCTCGACATGCGTCGGCCGGGCAGAGACTTTTCTTGGCCACAAGCTCCATGGTCGCATCCAAGATCGGTGTGGTACTGCAGTCGAACATGCGGGTAAAATACTATGGGAGCAGCTGCATGTGCATGGCCCAGACGCCGATGTTTTGGTGTGTAGGAGGTGGTACTCGCTGGCGCTGCAGCGTGCTACATGGCTTAGGCAGACACCTGTTGCGACGCTCTACGGGAGTAGCTGCATGTGCATGGCCCAGACGGCGATGTTTTGGCGTGAAGGAGGTGGTACTCGCTGGCGCTGCATCATGCTACATGGCTTAGGCAGGCACCTGTTGCGATGCTCTGGCGTTGGCACCGGCATTGTCTACGTAGCCGATGATCCAGAGGAGGACGAGCAGGAAAGGAAAGGGTCTTGCATGCGTGTACAGATTCATGCAGGAAATTATTTCCTGGAAATACGACCTTTGTTTACCTTTCTCGAGGCTATAGATGACCCACATGAGGAAATCTATTATAACCATTGGATGAAAATTAGTATGAGTAGTTTATCTCGTGGGAGAAAAGGATGAACGAGGGAAGGCCTTATTTGCAAATGTCGAGAGGGGTGTGCGTATCTTTTTGCAAAATTGCCATAGTTTCCTTCCTATCCGTTAGATATAAATCGGGCGGCCTATATTGCAGGATGGCAGGCACACCACCATCACCAACTCTGTTTTTTTAAGAGTAGAAGTAGAGATAGAGAAACATGTATAAATTTTAACATTTGGTTCTACTCCTTGGCATGATCGATAGATAGAGATAACGATTGGAAACGCTAGGGCGAGGCTTTTTCTACCAGATAAGCAGGGTATGTAGGAGATATGCCCTAGAGGCAATAATAAATGATATTATTTATCTCCGAGTTCATAATTATGTTTATGTTCCATGCTATAACTGCTATGGTTCTCGAGTCTGCAATAACCACGAGGCTCGGAGGAAGACTCATATGCACGTGTGGAATAATAAACGGTAAAATGTATTCCTAGTCTGGCCTCTAAGACTAGCTCAAGTGTTGCATGATGGTTATGTTTTCCTGATCATGGGCATGTCTATGTCAGCAACCTTGAGGGCATAATGTTAAGAGAACATTTGTGTTGAATCGACCCGGCATGATGTTATGCTATAAGATTCATTCGTCACAAGTTTATTGGTACATAACACAGAGATGGTTAACGTTTGCATGATTCCTTAGACCATGAGAGTATCGAGTTTCTTCATGCTTGCTTCATGAACTTTGGGTGTTTGGTCACATGCGGTTCGACATGTTGTAGTGTTTCTAGCAAGATGCCCGTGCGTTGCACGAAGTTGATGGAAAAGGTAAGCACAACTTATAAATTGACGGATTGAGTACTAGTTACAGTGATGCATATAATTGCCTCCAAATGTGAGCAAAGGGATCGCACATGTCTTTATTGACTCGAACGAGAATGCAATAGCACAATAAGAATTAAGGCCATGAAGATGCGATCACAGTGGTGCTTACAGGAGGCAAGAACAAAGATGCATCCATCAACCTACGACCTCCTCCTCCTCAACTTAGTGCGCCGGGCCACCGACCAGCGGCTTAGGAGCGACGACTTTTTTGGCGAGGTCAAGGTGCTTCTCAACAAAGGCGTCCAATGCTTCCAGCCAGTTGACGAAGGCTAATGTCGCAGTGTCCTCACCGGCCTTGTAGATACCTATGTACATGACTTGCTCGTACACGTGGATGTGTAGGTCGACGGATTCTTGCAGGGTGAGGCGCCTCACGGCGAGCGCGACCTCTAGGTGGACATTCTTTGTTGCGTCGGCGGGTAGTCAGAGGGCCACCAGTGCTTGAAAGAGGTTCTCGCCATGGAGGCCGATTAGGGTGGCAGGCAATGAGGAGCCCGGGCGCGCGGGCTGGAGGAGTATGGTGATGTCGTCCGCGAGCTTCTTGACGATGGTGAACTTGTTGATGGTGGCAACGATCATCTAGTCCAACTGAGAGTTGTAGCTGGTGTGGCCATGAACCAGCCGGTCGCCAACACCGTCTGGAGACGATCCTCGGTGCCATGCCACAGGGCGGCATCATGGACCATCTGGCGCAGCTGCTAGCCGCTCGCGTGCATCGCCGCCATGGGTCTGGAGTGAGCACTTTTGCGCTTAGTGTAGGTGCTTAGGTGTGTACGATGTGGTATATGCATTGGAATGGAGGGGCACCTTTATATGAGTGCAAACTGCATTGCATTCACATCGTGCTGCCTCTTTTCCCCGTCCTCCTCCCATTACTTCCCTCATGCATTCAGGATGCTAATTGAACGAGGATGCCTCATTGGCCGTTCAACATTTTGGGAACCGCTACCCTCTCCCTCGTTTGCATTAAAGCCGTATCGGGAACTGTCCCGGTTTACTAGTAGCTGTCAAATTGAATAGTACTGCACCGCCCGCTGCAAGCCCGGCTGAACACGCCTCCTCGCCTCCATCAAACGCCTCCGTTAAACCCACATGCAAACCGAGAAACCTACTCCGGCCACACGTGCGTTCATGAGCGGGCCAGAATTAAACGCAATGCCGGCCGAGCTCCTCTCGTCCGCCCTCAGTTTAAACAAGGCCAGACATCGGCCAAGCTCCTATCGTCCGCCCTATATTTAAATGAGGCCAGACAGACAGCGGGCAGGAATTGCACCCCTCCGCCGCTCCCCCATCTCCTCCTTCACCATTTTCTCCACTCTTCCGATGGCTTTCGAGGAGCCGTTCTCCGGCATACTACCCATCTGGGTGGCCTGCCGAGCCCTCCAGATACGAGCGAGGCCGCTCGGTGCTTCACCAACCTCGCTTTTCCCGATGAAGCCAGTTGTCGCCCCAAGCCGGCGTGTGGTATAGCAACTTGCTGCTCCAGCTTAGCTTGATGAGGAGTGGCGAGTTGCTCCACGCCGGCACGGTGGCGAGTACGGCGGCACGGGTGTCGTCGTTGCCGCGTCGTACCGCGCCACCAGTGTCTACGGTGGCCGCGCCTCCCGTGTCTGTGGGCGCGCCTCCCGTGCCCGCGGCGGCGCCATGCAGGCAGAGACAGAAGCCGGGTGCGTGGAGAGCAATGAGTTGTTGGCCAGCTTCTCCGTGTCCGCCGCTATCATCGAGGAAGTAGAACATGGGAGGCCGCCACCACTTGGGTCCCATTAAGGCCACCGCTGAGGCGACGACTGGATATTCAGGTGGTTTCTTTACTGCTTCACCTCTTCCGAGGACCTTCGTCGACCTCGCAAGTGTCTGCCGGACATGAGGAAGACAAAGGGATCCGCTAGCGGCCATTTATATTAGGTATTAATTATACCACGAGAGTCGGATTAGCATCGCTTAGTGCATGTAAATGTAATGAAATCCATCATGTTAATATGAAGATCCGGCTTTTTTATACGAAATCCTTCATGCTTATATGAAATCAGTCCGTGTTTGCATGAATTTCCTCTGGTTGGTTAGAGTTGTGAAAATGTATGCCGCTGGCGTTGGATGTCGTCCTCCGCGGAAGGAAGCGGGAGGAAATTTGCCGGCTGCCATTGGAGATGCCCTTATGCTGGAAATAATAGAGTCACATCCAATCCATTTGAGTTAATTGAGTGTATGATTCGCCCTCTATAAAAAGTTAATTGAATGTACAGTGTACACATGACTTGCACGGTGGCTACAGCTTCGTACAGAAAGTTAAAAAGAAACAAATCCATCCTTAATCTTGTATTCTAAGTACTCTGTGGGTTCCACTGTCAGTAAAGTAGCAAAAGAAGTATATATATTAAATAATATATAATATAAAAAAATCTGAAGTTAAAGACATAATTTGAACTCAGGTCATCGTGTTGCGAGCATCCGGCGCTAACCAGTCCAGCACATTTTCGTTGTGGACGATGCTGGAGATATATCTCTATGTCTACTCTTATACTCCCTACGTTCCTAAATATTTGTCTTTTTCAGATTTCAAATGGACTACCACATACAGATGTGTATATAGACATATTTTAGTGTGTAGATTCACTCATTTTGCTCCGTATGTAGTCACTTGTTGAAATATCTCAAAAGAAAAATATTTAGGAATGGAGGGAGTAGAAAACAGAGTTGGTGATGATGGTGTACCTGCCATCCTTCAGTATAGGTTATCGGATTTATATCTAACGGATAGGAAGGAAACTATGGCAATTTTGCAAAAAAGATTCCCACACCCCTCTCCACATTTGCAAATAAGGCCTTCCCTCGTTCATCCTTTTCTCTCACAAGATAAACTACTCATACAAATGCTTCTTGATGTTCCGTGCAATGCACGGACATCTAGCTAGTTTCTTTTAAAATAGTTACTGCGATAATTGGGTTAAAGTGATATATTTCATGTCTGCCCCGAATTATTTCAGATTCACTAGTAGTAACAAAGAAAAGGTTGCCTTGTTAATTAACAGAAAACTGGGTGAAAACTATCACATGAGGCCGGTAAAAACAAGGCACACTGGGTTCAGCATCATCATCACAACAGATGTGCGCGCGCGAGAAGTCTACATATCGAGGGGGCTACGGAGAGAAAGACGTATCGAGTGTGTGTGAGCGAGGCACAAAGAGACAACTAGCGTGTGTGTGTATGTGTGTGTGTGTGTGTTTGAGAGAGAAACCAATTGATAGATTAAGATCAATATCGAGTTGTCACCCTTCTGATGTCATTGTTGGGGGGCTGAAGAGGGGGACGGAGAGAAAGACGTATCGAGAGTGTGTGCGCGGTAGGCACAGAGGCACAACTAGCGAGTGTGTGTATGTGTGTGTGTTTGAGAGAGAAGCCAATACATAGATTACTATCAAGATCGAGGTGCCACCCTATTCCTT
>NC_057802.1:247081304-247087684 GCF_018294505.1 Triticum aestivum | reverse complement strand
AGAGGACAGTAGATAGCTTAGTATCAAGATCGAGGTGTCACCCTACTCCTTCGGTGTGGGGAAGTGTGTGTGTGTGTTGGGGGCAGTGACACTTAGATATAGGGAGAAGGAGTTTGTGTGACACATATCTATATTAAGGGGTAGGTAGATAGCATGTGTGTGAGGCATACTTAAAGCATCACGGACATAAACAACCGGTGTGCATGCAAGTGCCGGAAAAAAGTGAAGAGAGAAACAATGTCTACGTGTGTGTGTGTGTGTGAGAGAGAGAGAGAGAGAGCGAAATCTCAAAACAAAAGGTGATCTGGTGGAATCCCATTGTATGTATTCATATGGTTTCGGGACTCGAGTTAACCTTAGGCATATGTGTGAGAGACATAATTATATGTTGAGACATTAGTGGCGGTGGGTGGGCTGAATTAAAGGGGTGGGCGTGTTCGACAGAGGGAGCGTGTGTGTTTATGTGTGAGAGACATGTAGGACGGGGTAGAAAGACGAATTCTAACCTTGATGGAGGGAGAGAAATACACGAAGTGCGCATGTGTGATTCCGATGCCCATGGAGAAATGAGATATGTATGCGTGTGAGAGAGATTGCACAATTCATTCACGTATCACTATCTAGCGATCGTGGACGTGCATCTCTTGAACATAAAGCAATATCTACTTCGTATCATGGCCAAAGATACAACATCAATTCAACACTATAAAGATTGGACACCCACATATCACATTTTTTTCTAAATAATCCTTTTCAATTGTGCATGCCAAAGTTACAGTGATGTTTCTTCAAACAACCAATGTAGCTATCATGTACATGCACCATTGTTAGTATTGCACAAATTCATTAGTCTTGGATGATTTAAGGTTCTATTATGAACTAATATATGTAATATTCATATATGAATTCAACGGGACGCAATTTATGAAATGGAGGCTATGTAATCATATGAGGTAACACTTTTAAGTAGCGGACTACAATATCCATTTCTTTTGTGGCACTACAATATCCATTTCTTTTTGTGCGCCTCTACAATAACACATCAATGCATTATGTTTAAAGTAAATAACCAATGGCACTAAATTATCTAATTACACGAGAAATACATAGGCTGAGCGTTTGTTCCCTTTATTGTGAACGCGCCTCTACACCCATACGACTGGACGCGCCCATGTGAACGTCCAAGTTATCGGTGCGTCATCTCGAGTTATGGTCTTTTTTTCTGGGGTGGACTTCACAGCAATTATTAACTGCTGACGTGTGCCCCGTGTACACAGTCTCGCTTGACCTTCCCACTAGCACTATCCAAAATTAGTTGAAACTGGATACAAACGATACCGCGGGCGGCAAAATCTCCCGCCTTCTACTCAAATTTCCGCCACCTAGTCTTTAGCATGCGAAATTCCCTTTTTGTCCATGGTGCATGGAGAACAACAGTTACAATAAGGCCCTCATTTACATAATAGGTCGGGGCTACTTTGGTATTCCGGTTCCCCGACCACACTGCACCCCATTTCCTCTCCCCCTCCCACAAAAACGACTAACTCCTTAGCCTAAAGCATCTTACATCACGTCGTCTGTACTTCATCGGCCTTTCTAGCCCTCCCGTCTCGAAACCCTAAACTGCTCATCCACCGCCGTACTAGAGCCCATTCACTGCAAGTGGCGTCCACCTCGCCGGATCTGCGTTTGCAGTTGCATCTACCCCTCCTACCTCCCCTAGAAACAAGTAGACTGCTCATCCACCACTGTACCACAGCCCATTCAGTGTCGACCTTGTCCACGGCGCCAGATCCGCTTCGTCGGTACTCTTGTCAACTGCAGCGCATCTACAGCGGCTCCTTCATACTCCCCACCGGAGACGCTTCGTCCACACCCCCAGGAGCCGCCCCACCGACGCCCCCATCGACGGCCTCTGATCCTCTTTGCTGACACCTTCCTCAACCCTACCGGAGCTGCTTCGCCGACACCATCATCAACCCTCCGGAGTAGCTTTGCCTATACCATTCTCAACCCTACCGGGGCTGCTTTGCCAACTCACAAGTCCACGGCCCTAGATCCACTTCGTCGCACCCTCGTCCAACCTATCGGAGCAGCTTCTGACGCCCCGTCCATGGCTGCAGATCTGCATCGTCGAAACCATCCTGAACCCAACCACCAGAGCAGCTTCACCAACGCCCTCGTCCATGGCCTCAGATCCGCTTCACCCACACCGTAGTCCACCCTACCGGAGCAGCTCCACAAACACCCTACTCGACAGTTCTAGATCTCCTTACCAGACCCCGACAGCCAGCACAACGTCACCACCCTTGAAGTTTGTAACCTGATTCCCACCATCTAGAAAGATGCCAAGCACCCGCCACGACCTAGGTACTTGTCACCTTTAAACCCGTCCAGCATCACCTACCCGATGTACTTCAAATATACTAACAGGTCGCTGTTACATGTTATGCAGCTGGCAAAAACTACAAGGACGATGTTTCTTCTGGATCTAATAGATTGGCCAACCAAGATCCTGGAGTGAGGCATTGCTATGATCTTGTAAGTGTGTCTCTCTCTCTTGTATTGTTGTGTGCCTGCCAGCGTGCTTTGCTAGGATTTTCGACCAGTAATGTGCAGACAACGATTTCTACTACTGGCTACTAAATTAGATATGTAGATGTCATACATGATACTCCCTCCATTCCTAAATATAAGTCTTTCTAGAGATTCCACTATAGGCTACATACAGAGCAAAATGAGTGAATCTACACTCGAAAATGCATCTATATTCATCTGTATGTGGTCCATACTGGAATCTCTACAAAGACATATATTTAGGAACAGAGGTAGTACATTACACAAAATCATAGGTGGCATGTAGGAATTCCAGTGCACTACATTAGGCTCCCTTAGAGTGCCTGCTAGTACAGCACACAGTGTCATGGCTAGTTTATGCTACGCACACAATTGTTAATTGGTGGTTTAAATATGCGCAAGGGATATGCAATGTATTATCATGTAGAGATGTCTAAAATTAGCCGTGTCAACTTACAGATAGGGTTACCGAATGAAAAAGTACAAGATGTATGTGGCAATTTCATGGAAGATCGCAAAAAAAGGAGAGGCAGTAGTGAGCCTATATAGTGTGCTATGGACTATGGTAGGTCACTCCGGCCAGTTCTTTTGCAGGATTCTCCTAAAATCTGCCCCTCTCTAGCTTCTCCTACAATCTTTGACCCCCTTTTGTTTTACAATCCTACCTAATTAGACCCTAACTAGAAAGGATTGTAAAACAAATGGGGCTCAAAGATTCTGGGAGAATCTAGGTAGGGGTCAGATTCTGGGAGAATCTGGCAAAAGAACCGGGCCTCCATTGCACTCATCGTGACATGTTATTTTTATGTCAGTTCTATTGGCCAAGTTTCTTAGGGATAGTTATTACGGTTATCCTAAGAAAATAAGCACCCGTGAATATAAGCTCCAAGTAATAAGCCAACCAATTCTTTTCTTTGCCTGCCTTTTCAGCTTATCTTTGGTATGATCAGTGAAAAGTCTAGATTGCATTATATTTTTTCATTTTGCTGCCCATATGAAAATTAATTTGACTTGCAAACATCACAAATTGAACCCAGTGAAGTAATTAATATGATAGGAAAACAAACCATCAATATTTGTTCAAAATGAAAATACAAAGATGCCATCTACTCTGCACAATCTACTTTGGTCAATGTCTTCCATAGAGATCCCATTGCCTAATTTAAACTAAGAACGCATGAACCAAATTTAAATGAAGAACAATTATTTATCAAAATTCGATGGTCCAAGTGGCTGGTTATTATCATAGCGGCATCACCTGAAAGCATCATATAGCAGCAGCAGCTCATAGCAACTCATCATACACCAGCAGCAGTAGTGTGCAATTCATCATATACCAGCTACAACTCATAGCAATTCATCATACATCAGCTGCAGGAGTAACTCATAGCAATTCATCATATAGCAGCAGCAGGAGCAGCTCATAGCAATTCATCATATAAGAACAGCAGGAGCAGCTCGTAGCAATTCATCATATAGCAATAGCAGGAGTAGCTTATAGCAACTCATCATATATATAGCTGCTGCAGCAGCTCATAGCAATTCATCATATAGCAGTACGTAGAAACTCATAGCAATTCATCATATAGCAGTAGCAGGAGCAGCTCATAGCAATGCATCATATAGCAGTAGCAGAAGCAACTCATAGCAATTCATTGTATAGCGGATCAGAATGAAAATTTGGCAAAAAAATCAGAGGACATCCTCACCTTGTTGGATGAGCTCATCCTTCAATAGCACCTCAAGGCCATGGCTTGGGAGGAGGGGAGGGGGAACGAGGTGCCTTCTACCGCAGTGTGGCATCGGCCGTAGTTGTGCGGGACCCGCAGGAGTAGTGCGTTGGACGGACCACGGTGGAGCAGCTGCTGGAGACCATGAGAATGAGGGGCGGCGCTAGAGGGAGAAGCAACCGGGGAGATTTGGCCCTACACGCCGGCCATGTAGCCTAGCTGGACAGAGCATCATTGAGGACCAGACCATATGGGACCAGTGGCGACGGCTCGCTAGAGGAACCCTAGCACTGCAGGTAGGGGATCGAGGTAGAGAGAAAGGGGAGAGGAGATGCAAGCGGGCAGGGCAATGAACGCTTGCGTGTTTGTTTTTACTTGAGGGTTAGGTGTGACGCGGGCATGAGCAGTGGCATTTTGAGTGTAATATAGGCAGACAACAGAGTCATTTGACTATTCCCCTTCCCTTCAATTTTTAGTGAGCTTCTACCCGAAGCACCCTCTCCAAAGCGAAATAAGTTAAGCCCAAGCCCATAACTCAAAAATGACTTCTTTACATCTTTTATGGCTTATTTTGAAAATAAGCTCTGAAAAGGTGGAATAGAACTGGCTTTTAACCTGCAATTCAATTGTGCGTGCAATGATGAATCACTCCTGCCTGCTATAGTGTACATTTAGGCATCATCATACCTGGCATAACCTAATACATTGCACACTGGTGCGCGTCGGTCCTAAACAAACGGTTTAAAACCCCTTTCCGCGACGGCATTTGGAACCGTCGCCAAGTGAGTGTGGGCGATAAGGGGGTCCTTCCCACACGACCTAGAAACCGTCGGGGATAGGGCCCCGATAGTACTCCTACTCGTTTCTGCCCGCATTGCCATCGCAGTCGGTATTCTGTGGTGCTACGTTTACGATGCGCGACCCATCACAAACGGTTCACCGTTAAGAAGATTAGCTAATCGTCGTACGAGTGTTGGACGGGATTACGAAATGTCGGACCGTCGTAACATCATCGTACACGACAACTATCGCACACGCTATTCTGTGGTGCAACATTTACGATGCATACTTCATCAGAAACAGTTCATGGTTGCGAATCGTGTACGATAAGGCAACTATCGCGCACGCCCGAGGAGGTTTTGGTGTGTGTGTGTGTGTCTGTGTGGAGGGGGCGCGGGGTGTTTGAGGAAATGACGCGGGTACTGAAAATTTTACTACGCGGGAGTCAAACACGGGAGTGAAATGCTGGGCTATTGAAAATTTTGATGATAGTGCATCGCACATGGTCCGGAGATAACAAACGTGTGTTATGAAACACAAAAACCCTCGAGGTGGGTAGATATTTTCTAGGGATGCAGGCAGGATTGGGAACAAGAAACATCGCACACGGTCCGGAGATAACAACCGTGTGTTATGAAACAGAAAATTCCTCGAGGCGGGCAGATATTTTCTAGGGATGCAGGTGGGATTGGGAACAAGAAACACCGCACATGGTCTGGAGATAACAACCGTGTGTTATAAAACAGAAAAACCCTCGAGGCGGGCTGATATTTTTGAGAGGGGGAGCCTCGTGGATCCCAATGTACTGTGCGAATGTGTGCGTGACAGGTGCACTAGCGTGGCACACGGTTATTTTGAGTGAACCGTGTCTGTTGCGTCATCCGACTTGTCTAATGTTCATAAATTTGGTGAAAAATGACATGGGAGAGGGTCAGAACACGAACACACTTGCATGTGGACCAAATTTATGTATAAAAAGGGTGGTTTGATTTTCAAATTCCAAATGCAACTTCGATGTGGCACCTCTCTCGCAAAGCGCACGGTATTGCTTGCCCCCACCCCCCTCGTGTCAGCATGAAGGGAATCCTAAGCTATGAATGCATGCCCCCTCCCCCCCCAACCGAGGTTCAACTAGCAAAGTGCGAAGTAGCTAGCAACACCCCTCCTCCCTCGTGTTGGCACGAAGGGAATCCTAAGATATGAATGCATGCCCCCCAAACCAAGGTTCAATCACCTAGCAAAGTGCGAAGTAGCTAGCAGCCCCCTCCCTCGTGTCGGCACTAAGGGAACCCT